>NW_024868081.1:185507-188422 GCF_013358625.1 Macadamia integrifolia
ACATAGGCTCCTCTATTTATAGAGGGCAGAATAGCAATCAAACTACTTAGGAGCTAATTTCCCAATAGGACTAGACACTCCTACTACAACTAGGAGCTAGTTTCCCAATAGGACTAGACACTCCTACTACAACTAGGAATTCAAAATAGGACTAGGACTTGACTTTATGACTCCAACATGGAGTAGAACTAACTAACTAATAGTCCATATAGGACTTTACAACCGACCAATGGCCTAATGGATCTTTATTGAATTAAATAGCAACTAACTAAACTAATAAATTAAATCCCGTTTTTCTACCTTCTACCCATATTTTAGGCCCATTAAAGTGGCCCATTTCAAAGAAAACCTATGGGATCAAAGGCCCAATACATATATAACACAACCCAAGGCTTATTTGCAATAAAATAAGCCTAAGTGACTTATCTACATCAGGCCATTTCGCACTGATGAATCAAATAGCATGATCAGAGGTTGTTAGAATGGTATGGATTTGAGACAGAAAATAAAGCATGCCATATGATGATGTCCAGATTCTCAAGCTTTTCATCAGGTTGGGCAAAAGTTGATGGACACTCATCATAAGAATTTTTACCAACTGATCACTCAGAATTATTTGACAATACGTGAAAATCAAATGTTTACCAAAAAAGATATGAAACCTTCAAGAGGAAAACACAAGATAAGTTTGCACTCAGCAGCACATGAAGCAGTGACAAAAAGCAACATAATGAGTGCTTTCAATTAGAATACGGAAAATACACAATGTGAAAGAAGACACAAAACCAAAATTTTGATGATCCAGATCGCAGCAGTGGCATCAAAGATGCTGGTTGATCAGATAGTAGTCCGGATAGAAGATGACATCCCCCTTCCTTCTATACTGCTAATACCAAATATTACCCACAAATCAACAGGTGAATTCAAGGTTGAATAGGATTCTTTTCGCCTAAGAAGACCAAATTGCTCAAGATTCCTGGTTATCATCTAGGCTTATAGCTCGTTGAATAAAGGGTTTTCCAAATTGAAAAGGGGAAAAAAGGAGAAGGTGGTTCAAGCTTTTGCCCTTCTTTATCAGTTCAGCCCCCGAAACTGATTTAAGGAGACAGTGGTGTAACTTATACATTATGAAGTGAGGGAACGTATATGTTTATAACCTACCTGAATTAATTTGCTGTGCAATCGTAAGCCATTGAAGTCAGAGAGAGAATATGCAAGAGGAGATACAGTGAGTTGCTTTTCTGCCCAACCACCAGCCTCACCATGCTTCTCTCCTTCGTAGCTTCTCCTTACCAGATCGGTTGTAGGTTTTGAGTTTAAGGCCTCTTCGGCCATTACTTCTCCTTTGGCCGAGTTTAAGCACTCATTGCCACTTGTCACTGGCTTCTAGTACAGAATTGTGGTTGGGGCGACAAATCGCAAGGTTTCACCAACTGGTTGCCTTCTACGATTTGGGGAAGAAGACGATGGAATGTGATGGGGGTTGAGAGATGAAGGGTATACTTGGTAGTTCGCTTATTATGAGGGTATTTTTTGTATTTAAAAAAAAAAAAAAAAACCCTGCTGATGTCAGCACTTAAAGGTATATGCCCTAACAAAGACTGATGGTAAGGGATCCGGTTATAATTGTCAGTATTGTAGGGGGTGTTTTGTTAATAGTGGCATTCTCCAAAGGGTGGCAACGTAAATTTTCCTTTTTTTTATTGTCAATTAAAACAGTCTAAATAATCACCAAGCAAGACAACATACATCTCCCAGGTCTCTATTAATGCCTAAAATTGGAAAAAGGAATATGCCAAAAGCATTTGTCAGCAGCAAAAATGCTTCTAACAGGATATAATTGAAACTTAAAGAAACTAATATGCTAAGAATAGTATGCAAAAGAAGCTTTAAGGAGGATGAAAGTAGGCAAGGCATCAAGTCTAAATGGGGTCCCAGTAGAAGTGTGGAAAAACTTAGGAATCATTGTGGTTCCGATTTATAAAAATAATTTTGATATTCAAAGCTGCAAAACTATAAAGGCATAAGACTATTGAATCATACTATAAAATTGGGAGAGTTATTGAAACTCGCCTAAGCCAAGAAACTAGAATTATGGAGAAGCAATTTGATTTTATGCCGGGAATATCCTTGACAGAAGCCATTCACTTACTTAAGATTCAGAAGGATCTCCATATAGTCTTTATTGAGCTAGAAAAAGTTTATGGCATAGCCCCTAGAGAGTTAACAAACAAGTACTAGAGAAGAGAAGTGTTTCAAGTAAAATTATGGATATAGTTAAAGATATGCATAATGGTGTGGTGACTAGTGTAAGAATTATAGGTAGGGCAAAGTAGAGAATTCCCAATTACAATTGGGTTACATCAAGGATCAACTTTAAGCCCTTATTTTTTTGCGTTTATCATAGATGTTTTAACCAAAGATATTGTTTTGGTGGATGAGACAAAAGCATGGATTAAAATAAAGTTGGATTTATGGAGATCAATTTGGAATCAAAAGGTTTTAAGATAAGTAGAACAAAAACAAAGTATATAGTGGATGGATACTAAGGTGGTGACAATTGATAACAGGAAAATTTAGCAAAAGTGATTATTTTAGGTATTTGGGCATATTCATAAGTAAAGAAGGTGATACAGAGCATGATGTTTATTAGGGAAAAATAGGATGAATAAAGTGGAAACGTGTGTCCAGAGTGTTATGTGATCTATGCTTTCCTTTAAAACTTAAAGAAAAATATTATAGAATATTAATACGATCGGGCAAGGATTAAAGTATCGGCATCGGTCGCCATATCGGTTGGCCAAAATTAAGATACGTATCGGAGAGTATCGTATCGTATCGGAGATACACTAAGATACGCTAAAGATACACACATAAATGGATAAGAAACATTTTTTTAAACACTTTTGCATAAA
>NW_024868081.1:188720-286010 GCF_013358625.1 Macadamia integrifolia
TAGAAAGCCAATTTCTCCTCACTCCCTAATAGAGAAGAAACATTTAACGATATGGAATTCATGGATAAAATAGATACTGCACATGCAAGTTCTAAGGTTCAGCACTGTTGGACCTGCAGTGACAAATACTCTCACTCCTTAGTGTTTGGCTATCTGAATTGCAAATGTACCAATTCCACTAGATCCACCGTGAACCTGAAAAAAATAATATTCATTTGTCCTCAGCGCATATATAGTTTTTGCAAGGGAAATGAAGTACGCAAATGTTGCAAATCTGATCAATTGAAGGTAATTTCTGTTGTAATGGACCACTTTCATAAGCCTGAGTATGAAGGGACTATGGTCCATACAAGATAAGGTGTCAACTTCTAGTTTTTATTTTCTGTTTTATGAAGGTTTAGACTGGATTGAGTCCACATTAAGTAACTATTTTGGGTTGTTTCTATTATGTTCAAAAATTGTTAATTCAAATTTAGAAATTCTAGAAGCTCTAGAAAGTTTGTATCTTCAGATTCCTTGGTTCTAAAGTCTCAGAAATTTAGAGGCATTCCTAATTTTGAGTTATGCTAAGAATAGAAAGTTTAGGGGTTCCTACTATGCAATGGATTTTGGAAGAAATAAATAAGAATTTTGAAATTACTGGTATGCGATTAATGGCCCAGAAAAAAAAATTGATATAAGATGTACAAGGAATGTTTCCCCTGGGGGCAGCCGACTCATCATAAAAACAGTTGACCAGACAATGCAAACCACCTAAGGAAAGGCAAGAGCATCCTTCAAAGAAATGGCTGGTGGAACAGGAACTTGTCCAGCAGGTACAACTATTTTTTCAGCATAGCCCCTTCCACTAAGAAGAGAGAGTCAGGGTAGTCAACGTTCACGGAGAACAAGAAGATGGCGATATTGCTAGTACTTTTACTACAATTCATCAGGGCAGTCAACGTGTACAAGGAAGACAGGTGAATGAGCTAAGGATACAAATTGCATATCAGATGGCAGTAGATAAGGGTTACCCCCTGATTTGATTGTTTATGTAATAAAATTTAAAGACACAAATTATTTCCTTATTTAAGTTAAATTTGACCATAATAGCATGTTTGTAATTATTGATTTCATTGTTCAAAAGTGAATTTTCATTATTGTACTCTCCAAGAATAGAAGTGTTTGTCAAACGATGTTTCTGTTCTTTTCCTGTTCTAAGGACATTTCTGAAATAGTTTTACCAAATGCTGTTTCTATTCCGCCAGAGTGTCTTCACAGCATGGAATCGAAAAATAATACTTCTGTAAAAGAACACTCTCCAGGAATAGAAATGTTATCAAACGGCCCCTAGGAGTATCTTAAAGTAAATTTTTTTGCATGTGTCCCATAGAGGAAGGGCTTTGGATTCGGCATACACTCTTTTGCCATATGGGTATATGTCGTAATTATTTCAACCGTTGGATAGAAAGAATACGGTTTAGATTAGTCACTTAACAAATTTTAGAGTCTATTTTAATATATTCCCACATCTGATATATTGGCATGTATTTGCGTGTATGCTTATACATGTTTACGCGGACTTTGACTAATATTATGCATTCTTCTTAAGTCTATATTTTTTTAAAGCATTGTTTTTGTCAGAGATTTGAAAAGTGATCAAGAGATCTTGGGGTTTATCCATCCATAAAATTTAAGTCTTATCTGAAACTATTATGTAGGAGAGATATTTGGGCATTAGAAGAAGCCCTTCCTATCTACGTGGTTATTATGGAGGAACCAATTTCCCTTAAATGAATTATATTATGCACCAAAGAAAAACACAAGAATTAAGTAAAATAAAAACTAGAAAATGTTAAATGTGTATAATTTCAAACATTTATGTAAAATATATAATCTAGACTAAAATGAATGCATGAAAATATCTTGAACAAATTACAATTAAAATTTAAAGGGGCACTCCTCCAAGCAAGTGGCCCCTATAGATGAATTTGTAAATGGGCATTACATCTATCATCTATTAAATTCGAACGCATTTAGACTATTCAATCTTTTAGTTGCTCTCCCTATTTTTCTTTATATATATATATATATATAGGTGGTCAATGGAAACTAGGGAACCCAAGGGGGTAGCACAGTTGGTGAGTAACGAATTTGGTATGAGTTGTAAACTTAGACGTCTTAAGTTTGATTCCCACTAAGCACACCTTGGGCCACTCACATGGGGGTGTTTTGTGCTCTTCACTGCTTTTCAGTGAAAGTTGAATGGTTCTCATTCAACCCCGGTATGATCCGGTCCATGCTGTTGTGGGGTCAGTATGGGCCTGCGGGACTAGTCAAGCCAAGGGCCTGAATACCCCTCGTTAGCAAAAAAAAAAGGAAACTTGGGGTGAAACAGTGAGCTGGCCCGGGTTAAAACCCTATCCCAACCCTAGGTCCCCAAAATTCAACTTAGGCCCAATTCAACCTTGTCGAGCTCATGCCAACCCTACCCAACTCTAATTGACCCTACTTGTGCCGGATTGGTTGAGTAAGTCATAACTGACCTTGATTTTTGTTAAGGTTGGACTAACCTTGATTAATCCCTTTTTTTTTCCATTTGTGTCATGTATATATATAAAATAAATAAATAAATAGATCAAAAGATCAATACAAAATTAAAAAATTATGAAGTGCAATACAATAATAGATGTTCAGAACACCTGACATAAGAATCAATGACCCAAATTTCATTATTGTAGATAAAAGTATAAGATGATAGCCTTAAATTATACTCTATAAATCATGGTTAAAATTAGGACTGGGTTGGGCTGGCCCTGGGCCTCAACCCAAGCCCTGTCCAACCCTAACCCACCCTCAGGGTAAAAAAATCTTGGCCTAGGCCCTATTCAGTCTCATGGTTGGTTTTGGCCATTAGGGCCAAACTTACACTCCTAAGGGAAACTTTGTCATTTGGTTATTCTTTGAATTATCATGTGGGAGATATTTAGGTTGTAGAGGTAGCCTTCTTTTGTTGGATGTAGAGGAACCAATTGCCCTTAAATAAATTATAAGAATTTTGCACCAAAAAAAAAAAAAAAAAAAGAATTATGAAAGTAAAATAAAATGATTTTTTTTTAAAATTCAAACGTTTATATGACGTACATAATATAGACTAAAATTAATGTGTGAAAATGTCTTTAACAAATTACAATTAAAATTTAAAGGGAGTGTCTCCTCCAAACAAGTGGCCCTAGAGATATTTATGTAAATGTGCATCACATCTATCATCCATTAAATAGGAATTTTAAACTATTCAATCTTTTAGTTACTCTCTCCCTGTCTCTTTTTTTTTTGGAAATGAGTAAAAGATACATATCATATTATTATATAAAAGCATGAAGTGGCAAATCTTTCACTTGGCTATTTTATCCCTTCCTTTTATCCTTCTCTCCTTCTCTTATATATATATATATATATATATATATTTTATAAATTACTGGTACCTTTTCATTTATCTTTAATTATTGCTACCGTTTTATTTATCATTAGTTTTTACTCCTGGCACTTTTCTCTTCCATTGTCCACGATCTCCTCTCCTATCAATACTCTCCTCTCTCCTTCTAAATAGATTCATTCGCTCTCTCTAATACGTCTCTCTCTCTCTCTCTCTCTCTCTCTCTCTCTCTCTCCCTTAGCAATAGGAAACTTATTCTCTCTTTCCATTTTTTTCCATCTCTCTCATATCTCTCTAATAGGAAACTATCTTTGTATATAGATTCCCTATCTCTCTTACATCTCTCATTCCCTCACTAATAGGACATCTACTCTCTTTTCTATCTCTTTTTCCTTCCCTTTTCAATAGGATACCTCCTTAATCTCTCCAATAAAACCTCTTATGCATGTCAGTTCGGACGAAACAGATACTCCAAAAAAGAATATGTGCTTTTCTAGGTTTGTTTCATGAGTTATCTCCGTTTTCGACAATTTTCTCACTTTTTTGATGAAGTTCTTTGTATCAACAATAGAAAGATTATAGCATTGGAGATTTTCTCATTGAAATATGCTTAACTCGAAAACATGGGTTTTATTGCATTCCTTAATTATTTGATTTTTTTTTTTTAATCTTCTTGAAGTTACGGTATCTGGTTTGAATCTGTTGTAATATTTTTTTGTTAGCTTGAAACTCTGTTCTGGTTAATTGTAGAGTTAGCAATGGATGCGCAAAGAGCTTTGGTTCAAATCCGTTGCATTGTTTTTGTTGTTAGCTTGCAACTCAGTTTAGGTTGATTGTAGAGTTAGCAATGGATGCACAAAGAACTTTGTTGAATGAACTCATAGGAGCAAGTATTTCGACTTCTGACATTGCCTGATCTACAACTCCAATATAAAAAAAAGATGAAAACTTACTATGTGTTTTTTCTATGATTCATTATCTTCAGTGGATAAAGAAATTATTTTTTTTAATCTAACTGTTGTTTGTAATTTGGATTGCTTTTTGGTGTTCGTAGTTCGTAATCTTTCCGAAGAGGAGAGAAAGAATTACAATGAGATATGCTGGGATGATAAAAAGATTTATAGTTTCTATATGGTTCGGTTTTGCCCGCATGATTTGTTTGTCAACACTCAGATTGATCTTGGTACATCCTAACGCTCGGATTGATCTTACCTGAAAATTAGAATTTGACTAATTCTTATTATTTTTTTACTTATGCATTAGGATCGTGCCCTCGAATCCACGATCAAAAGTTAAAAGAGAGGCAACTAAGTGATTCTATTTGGTTGCTTTATGTGGTAATATTGCTCTAGAATATTTTAGAATTATTCATCCATTTGTGTTATATGTTGTGTTTTTTGAATTTGTTACCATGAATTTGTTATTATATGGTTGTCCTTGTTGGCAACTCAGCCATGTGGCAGTGATGATGTGGTCAGTTTGGGTTACATATTCGAAAGTGATGACATGGCAGCGTTGAGTGTCACCGATGAGATAATATAGCCATATTATGTTAATGGAGTGGTTTGATTCATCCATAATAGGTGATGCGGGTTTTTGGGTCAAAATTGATAAAATCGGTCTATTTGTGCTTGAAGGTTTTTGCTGCAGTGAAAATAATATTTTTAGAAGATCGTTTCTTCATGAAAAAGATAGATTGTAATTTATCTAGTCCAGTACATTTGATTTCATCGTAATATGATACCATATGAAAAAGTTACGACATTTATGGCAGTCAAGGGCAATTTTAGCATTGAAGATAAATTTTTTAAAAGAAGTATTCTACATATAATGATGCAAAAAAAATCCGATCTTTCCAATGGTTTTGATTTCATTGTGTTCCGATTCCGTATGAGGAAGATGCATTATTAGAAAGATCTAGGGGCATTTTGGTCATTTTATATGACTGAGTCAGATGATTGGATCTTCTAAAAAGTCATAGAACGTCCAGTCGCAGTTCCAACGCACTTTGTTTCATCTCAATCGGATATCGTATGAAAAAGTTAAATCTGTTTTCGTGAAGCCGGTTTGAAAATCCGAACCAGAAAACCAACAGTAGCTCTCGGCCAGTGGGGGATCTTCTAGAAATTTGGTTGAATATTAGGAGGGTTTTATTGTAGTTATAAGAATCCAGGGGGCTGGTGAGTGATTTAAAGAACTGGGTCTTCATCAAGTGTGACGCATGTGCATGGTGCACCATGCTTGATTCTCTTCCCTAAGATTTGATCATATCTAGTATAGATGAAGCCAATCGGACGGTTGAAAACAGTTTGTGCTTTATGGAAAAACATTCAACATCACTATGTGATGTGTCAGCATGGACCAATCTGTGATCGACAATGCTCCTGGTGCTGATGCAGGCACTGACAACTTACGTCAGCATGTGTTATGATTATGTCACGCTAACATCATTAAGATTCCAATCCTATGGTTCTACCTTTTTGTTCGTTATTTAAATTCGACGGTTAATATTAAAAGATACTTTTAGATGAGACCTACAGTTAGATCTGCACCCCTGTTGCTTACGCCACCAGCGTAGCCTATGCCAGCCCTACGAAGATTTTATTTCAAGCTATCTCAATGCTCAACTTCAAATGGTCATATCTCCCTCATTTTAACTTGGATTTGGGTGAACTAAGTTGCTACTTCTTTGTTTTTTCAATCCCTACACCATGGCAACAAGAAAAATGAGTTTTTAGTAAAGTAAGACTATGGTTTTGGTAAGAGAAAATTTTCCTCTTTGTTGGTCCTTAAATGAAAATAAATACTTGATGATAAATGTTCATAGGCCATTAAATGAGGTAAAAGAGGTGTCGAGGTGTGTTAATGATACATTAACTCAAAGCCAAGGAGGAAGAGAAGAAAACAATGATGTATTTGCTTTGAAGAGCAAGAAGCCAAGGAAATAGAAGGTGTGAGCACCAAACTTATCAGTACAAGTTTCCAGTCATCCTAGGCAATCGGTTGTGAGATTCTCTAACCTTTAATTTACATTATATGCATGTATGTATGTTAGGGTTAGTTGTGGATGAACTGTAAGCATGCTAGCTAGTTGTGGATGTATATGCTAAGCAAAGCTTGACTGTAGGGCATTGATATAAGCCCAATTTAATTGTATTCTTTATTGAGTGCTTAGTGGGTGCTCCCGTGTAATAGATGCTACATATTGTACCGACATTACTAGTGCCATCTCAGCTTTAACTTAAAAAAATTGGGTGTGGGTGCTCCTTACTGTGGGTGCAGTCAAAGATAATGTATTGAGTAGGTACGAAGCCTTTACAGTCACTACTCCAGGGATGTAGGCAAATTACCTAATCTTGTAAAAATCCTGTGTTATGGGTGCTTATTGTTTGTATTTTATATTGAAGTGCGTGAAATACGAAATGGGTGTGCACACTTGGAAGTTCCTATGAGAGGCTAAGTGTGAAAACGACTGTGTACAAACAGGGACAGGTGTATTAGGTTTTTCTTGGTCAGACATCGGATAGGTTTTTAGGGATCAGAATTGGACTCACTGATTCACCCCTCTCTCAGTGACTGTCGGGTTACAACAATTGGTATCAAAGCCGATACTTAGTGATAGTTTGATCTACAACTGAGTGATCCATAGGTAGTGGCAGTGACAGTATGGCAGGTGAAGGATATTCAGGACATACACCAAAGTTTGATGGATATGATTTTGTTTTGTGGAAGAGGAGAATCCAGACGTACATAGGTTCACTAAGTTGTGATGTTTGGGCATCAGTTCTGATTGGGTACAAAGAACCTGAAGGAGGTCCGGTTGACAATGAAGCTAAGGAGGCTTATTGTTACAATCAGAAAGTTGTGAATGAAATATTCTTAGTATTGGATAAGAGTGTGATAGCTAAGGTAATGGATTGTGACTCAGCCAAAAATATCTGGGGAAGACTGAAGAGCATTTATGAAGGAGATGAAAAAAATAAAGAAAGCAAAGCTTCAAACCTTTAGAGGCCAGTTTGAAAGTCTACTAATGCAAGAGGGAGAGAATATTGACACCTATATAACCAGGGTAAATGAAGTGATCAACTCTATTAGCAATCTAAGAGCCAATCTAGAGGATTCAATTATTTATCAGAAAATCTTGAGATCTTTGTTGCCCAAGTATGACTCCAAGGTGTCAGCTATTGAAAAGGTAAATGATCTAGACACTATCACTCTTAATCAAGTGCATGGCACTTTCATAGCTCTTGAAATGAGATGGAAAAAGGGTAAGTCCACTGAAAAATAAGCTGCTTTCAAGGCAATGAAAAAATTAAAAATCAAGGAGAAAAAGAAGCAGTCTGTGGAGGATACTGATGAGAGAGAAGATGAGGTTACAACTCCTTTCACCAAAAAATTGCAAAGGAAAATAGGAAAATACAAGGACAACTTGCCTTTTAAATGCTTTAACTGTGGAAGGGTTGGACATTTTATAGTCAAGTGTCCTAACCAAGGAAAAATAGAAAGTGATGAAGATGAAAGTGAAAAGAAAAGTTATTTTAAGGGAAAGAAGAAGTTATTCTCAAACATATACAAGAAAGGCAAGGACAAAAAGAAAAGTTTAGTTTCTAAGAAATGCAGTGACACATTTGATGAAGAGTGAAGAATCATTTAATGATGAAGATGATGAGGCTATGTTCATGGTCTCAATAGATGTGAAAGAAAATAAAGAAGAATCTTCTAGCAAGAAAGATTCTATAGAAGAAGAAAAGGAAGATGAAAAATCACATCTAGAGGCTGAACTCATAGTTGCCCTTAGAGGGCTTAAAAGAGAAAGGAAGAAAGTGAAAAAGGTCACTCAAGACCTTAAGGGGCAAGAACAAATAGTTCTTGAGTTGAGAGATCAAGCCAATAAATTAAGGAAGACCTTAGATGATCTTGACTATCAACTCTCACAGAAGACCATTGACTGTAACACTCTTGAGTTATACAAAGTGGCTTTGAAAGCACAACTAGAGGAGCAATATGAGATTCTTGCACAATTTGATGGTTATGCAGATGAGCTAACCTTATTAAAGGCTAAAGTTGAAGACTATGGGAGAACTAAGATTGAAAGAGAAGACTTAAAAAATGAAGATGTTAAAGATGACTCTACTTCAAAAGAGCATCCTAGCAGTAAGAAGCTTAATAACATCATCAATGCTCAAAGACTGGCTCATATCAAATTTGGGCTTGGATTTATTAGGAAATCTTCTAAAAATACCAAGGCAAATGGTAAGGGAATAGTACATAATCCTATCAAAGTCAATGATAGGAATGCTGAAAGAGAGAAGGCACAAGTTGCTACTACTGGCAATGTCAAGAGAGCAGTACAAAAAGATAGTGTGTAGACTGGTCCAATCAGAAGAGAAAATCCATCTATATTTTCTAAGACTAACCATGCTAGACAACCATAGTTGGCAAGGCCAAGCAGGAGAGCAGAGAGCTATGGATACAGTCAAGGTCCTTAACAAAGACCTAGAGCATTTGATAACTTCAGAGCTCCTTACAGATGGCAGATGAAACTTGTGATGCAGAGGCACACCTTTCAAGGTTATTATTACAAATGCAATACTTTTGGACATAAGATCTCAGATTGTAAGTTTAACATTGGTCCAAGGAGTTATGTAGACAGAAATCTTTTTGCACCCCTTATGAAGGAAACAATTGAATGTTAAAGATACAACAACCTTAGACATATTGCAAGGAATTGTAGAACTGTGTTTCCCTCACAAAGACAAGAGAACAGAGGTAAGCAGAGAGTTTTTAGAACACAAAAGATAATGAGATGGAGAGACAGTTCTCAAGACAGAAGAGAGCAAAAAAATCTCAATCTATTAAGAAAGTCTAGGTTCAAAGAGAGAGAGTAAAAGATGAAAAAGGTGTAGCAACATTTGTTATTCAGAGAGATTTTAAGGCTCAAGGAGACTCTACTCCATGGATTCTTGATAGTGGTTGCTCAAGCCACATGACAGGAGATAAGGAAATGTTTGAACAATTACATGACTTTGAAGGTGGATCTGTAAAGTTTGGCAACAACAATGGTCCCAGAATTATAGGGAAGGGATCCATAAGTCTGAACCATGGGTAGGTGAAATCCCTTGATGTCTTGTATGTTAAAGGGCTCAAACACAATCTTCTCAGCATCAGTAAAATTTGTGACAAAGGGCATGAAGTAACTTTCATTAGTAAAGGGTGTGAGATAAGAAGATCAAGCAGTAGAAAGGTTGTAGCTACTGGACAAAGAACTTCAAAGAACTTGTACAACTTGACAGAGTTAGAGAAAGATTCTTGTATGGTTAGCATAGACGAGGAGACATGATTGTGGCACAGAAGACTTGGGCATATAAGTTTTAAGAACCTTACCAAGATTTCTTTGAAGAAGGCAGTGAGAGATGTTTCTGAGTTGAAGAAGCTCTTCAATCCTATATGTGCATCTTGTCAGAAGGGAAAGCAAACCAAAATCTCCTACAAGTCTAAGGAGTACTATTCCAGTTCACCATTGGAGTAGATTCACACAGACCTATGTGGTCTTATGAGGACACCTAGCACCTCATAAGAAAAGATACACATGTTGTTTGTTGATGATCATTCAAGAATGGTGTGGGTGATGCTCTTGAAACATAAGTCAGAGGCTTTAGAAAGATTTAAGATCTTTAAGAAGCAAGTTGAGAATCAGACAAGGTAGAAGATAAAGTGTCTGAGATCTGACAAAGGAGGTGAGTACAGTTGGGATGATTTTGAAGAATACTGCTATGAGCATAGTACCAGGAAACAAATTTCAGCTCCAAGAACATCCCAACAGAATGGTGTTGCAGAGAAAAAGAATAGAACAGTGCAGGACATGGCTACAACAATGTTGGCAGAGAATGATATGGGTAAAAAGTTCTAGAATGAGGCAATTCTAACTACAGTGTACATCCATAAAAGATGTATATTGAGACCTCATGAAAGCAAGACTCTATATGAAATCTGGTTTGGTATCGTTTCTTAAGAGATAAGGTGATGAAAGGTGAAGTAAGGATGGAGTTTGTTTCCACAACAGAGTAAGTGGCTGATATCTTTGTTAAACCACTTCCCAAAGATCAATTTGAGTTCCTCAGATAGAAACTGGGAGTGGTGGTTCTTCCCAAGCACTAGGGGCATTGGGAGAGGGGGAGCAAGTTGCTTAATGTTACTAACCCCATATTGGACTCAGGGGGAGTCCATTGGTTCCACCCTTTGTACTTGTTGTCATAGGGGGAGAGAATTACTCATCGGAGTTTTGGAGTGTATTAGTGATGAGGTGATTGCCAACAACTCTAAAAGGGGAGATTGTTGTTGTATGGTTATCCTTGTTGGGAACTCGGTCACGTGGTAGTGATGATGTGGCCAGTTTGGGTGATATGTCCGAAAGTGATGACATGGTAGCTTTGAGTATTACCAATGAGATAACATAGCCACATTATGTTAATGGAGTGGTTTGATTCATCCATGGTTGGTGGTGTGGGTTTTTGGGTCAAAACTGATAAAATCGACCTATTTACACTTGAGAGTATTTTTTACAGTGAAAATAATATTTTTAGAAGATCTTTTCTTCATGAAAAAGATAGATTGTAATTTATCTAATCCAGTGCATCTGATTTTGTCATATTCCGATATCCTATGAAGAAGTTACGACATTTGTGGCAGTTGAGGGTAGTTTCAGCATTGAAGATGAATTTTTTAAAAGAAGTGTTCTCCATGTAACGATACGACAAAAATCTGATCTTTCCAACGGTTTTGTTTTCATCATGTTCTGATTCCGTATGAGGAAGATGCATCATTAGAAAGATCTAGGGGTATTTTGGTTTTTATATGACTGAGTTAGATGATCGGATCTTCTAAAAAGTCGTAGAATGTCCAGTCGCGGTTCCAACGCACCTCGTTTCATCTCGATCGGATATAGTATGAAAAAGTTACATCTATTTTCTGTGAAGTCGGTTTGAAAATCCTAACCAGAAAACCAACAGTAGCTCTCGGCCAGTGGGTGATCTTTTAGAAATTTGGTTGAATATTTGGAAGGTTTTATTATAATTATAAGAATCCAGGGGGCTGGTGAGTGATTTAAAGAACTGGGTCTTCATCAATTGTGACGCATGTGCATGGTGCACCATGCTTGATTCTCTTCCCTAAGATCTGATAAGATCTAGTTTAGATGAAGCCAATCGGACGATTGAAAACAGTTTGTGCTTTATGGAAAAGCATTCAACATCACCATGTGATGTGTCAGCATGGACCAATCCATGATCGACAACGCGCCTGGCATGATGCAGGCATTGACGGCTTGCGCTAGCATATATCATTATTGTGTCACGTTGACATCATTAAGATTCCAATCCTGTGGTTCTACCTTTTTGTCCATTATTTAAATTGGACGATTAATATTGAAAGATACTTTTAGATGAGATCTACGGTCAGATCTGTGCCTGTTGCGTGCACTGCCGGTGTAGCCTATGCCACCCCTACGAAGATTCTATTTCAGGTTATCTTTTTGCTCTAACTTCAAATGATCATATCTTCCTCATTTTAACTTGGATTTAGGTGAAACAAGTTGCTACTTCTTTGTATTTTCAAGCCCTACACCATGGCAGCAAGAAAAATGAGTTTTTAGTAAAGTAAGACTATGGTTTTGGTAAGAGAAAATTTTCCTCTTTGTTGGTCCTTGAATGAAAATGAATACTTGATGATAAATGTTCGTAGGCCATTAAATGAGATAAAAGAGGTGGTTAAGATGTGTTAATGATACATTAACTTAAATCCAAGGAGGAAGAGAAGAAAACAAGGATGTGTTTGCTTTCAAGAGCAAGAAGCCAAGGAGAGAGAAGGTGTGAGCACCAAACTTGTCAGTACAAGTTTTCAGTCATCCTAGGCAACCGGTTGTGAGATTTCTAACATTTAATTTACATTATATGCAAGTATGTATGTTAGGGTTAGTTGTGGATGAACTATAAGCATGCTAACTAGTTGTGGATGTATATGTTAAGCAGAGCTTGACTATAGGGCATTGATATAAGCCCAATTTAATTGTATTCTTTATTGAGTGCTTAGTGGGTGCTAAGCATTGGGAGTAGGTACTCCCATGTAGTGGGTGCTACACATTATACCGGCACTACGAGTGCCATCTCAGCTTTGGTTTGAGAAAATTGGGTGTGGGTGCTCCCGACTTTTGGTGCAATTAAAAGTAGTGTATTGAGTAGGTACGAAGCCTTTACAGTCACTACTTCGAGGATATAGGTAAATTATCAAACCTCATAAAAATCCTGTGTTGTGGGTGCTTGTTGTTTGTATTTTTCATTGAAGTGCGTAGAATGTAGAATAGGTATGCACAATTGGAAGTGCCTATGAGAGGCTGAATGTGCATAAGACTGTGTGCAAATAGGGATAGATATATCAGATTTTTCTTGGCCAGACATTAGACAAGTTTTTAGGGATCGAAATTGGACTCACTAATTCACCCCCCTCTCAATGACTGTCAGTTTACAACAGAATTGTGCATGGATTATTATTCATTTTGGAAGAATTCCTTGTGTAAGTTACATGCTTTATACATGTCGTGTAAGATTGGACATTTTATGTACCCATGCTAAATAAGACCTCTGGAGTTTTGACTATTACAGGTTTTTCCTTTGAGGTAATTGATATTAAGCTTTTCGGGGAGATCACAGAATTGAAGGGAGAACTAATGTCCTTCCAAATTATCAAAGTGGATTTTATGGGGCTTACCACTCAATAGGTCTTGGGCCATTCTTTTTTTGGCTTGGCGTTGACACTATATTTAAGACATCAAAGATTAGAATTTATTCAAAATCTTCATTTTATTAGTAGAAAGAGAAATGCATTGGATATTATTTTCGTAGTAAATCTTGTTTTGAGGAGAACATCTTTCGCTCTTCCTTGAGCTATATAGTTTTTGCCTTCTATAGCTTCTGTGCTTTGACTTTGATATTTTGAGAAGTTGGTCATCCTCAAGATCACAAAGTTCTCTTTCAGTGATAAGAAAATTTAGATAAAATGGCCAATGACGAGTCTTGAGGGTTGACATAGTTCTTTGAAGAGCAAAGCCACTTGTGAGACCAAAAGTTGACCAAATTTATATTTAGAATTGCATAGGATGTTGAGCAATGATGTTTATGATTATACTACATAGCTGATTGGACTTGGTGAAGATTCTATTTTGGTTTGTTAATTTTTTGTTATATTGCCTTGAGGATATAAAATCCAAATGCATTGTACCAATAGAAATTGTTACTCCTATGTTTTTGTTTTCTAGACTTGGTTAATATTGGTTCTGATATGAGTTCTAACTGGCTTACTTTTTCATGCATAGAATATAGTGACTGCTTGTACTCTAGGAGCTCTTACATGTAGGATTGGAGATATACAAGGAATAGATAGTGGAGTTACAATATGAATTACCTCATTTCAAAAGTGTTTTATGTGAATATATATATATATATATATATATAAACAGTACAGTTATAAGTAGATATTGGCTTCTAAGATGATATTTTCTTACAATTATTTCTATTCGGAGCTTTTGTTTATTTGAAATCCATGGTTATAATTTTTAGAGATTTTTCTACTAAAAATATCTTTGAACCCTAGCACATGTGATTTTGTTTTGAAGTCGTTCATCCTTTTCTTTCCAATTCTAAGAGATGTGAGATGTATTCTGTTCACTATTTATTTATATAGGACAATTATATGTAAATATTGGTTTTTAAAGTGCCCTCTTCTTGTAGTTACTTCTATTCCGAACTTTTATTCATGTTGAAACTTATGATTATATTTTTAGAGATTTTTCTACTGAAAATCTTTGAACTCTGTCACATATGATTTTGTTCTGAAGTAATTACATTTTAGCATACTATGATAGTATAATGTTTCGTTACTAAATAGCATAACTAAGTAATACTTTAGATCCATTCAATTAAAAGGTTAAATTACTTCATATGTTAAGATGAGAGGATATCCTGTCATTTCCTATGACAAGAACACTCCTATCAAGTATTCTATGATTTTGTCTGCCCAAGTTGTCTATTAAAGAATTCATATTACAGGTAAGATGCCCATTAGAGTATACCAATGTGATATGCCTATAAAATGTTATTGAGGAATTTTTTTTGGTACTTTTTTATTATCTGCATTCATAAATGAAATTTCCCTCTCCAATTTTTTAGTGAACTTGTTTTTTTTTTTCCTATTTCTGGATATTAATGAAATTTTGCAACTTGTTATACTTTTTCTTTAATCTTAGATTATATGAATGCAAACACAAATATTGGAAGGTAGTACCATTAAAATGGATTTTTTTTTTCACTTTTTTTGCATCCTAACTTTTTCACATTTGAAGATGGATCTCCTAATATGTCAATTTGTTTCCTTTAGTTTATTTTGAGCAAAGACATGTAAATTTTTTCATTGGTTGACATTACCTTATATTTTTTTTTTCACTATGACCCTTTTAATATTTGAAAAAATAATTAAATATATAAAAAATGTTCCTTCCTAAATTTTGTACACCAAGTCTCTCTCTTTCTCTCTCTCCCTTCTCCCTTATCCTAGAATAAAATTTAATCATTAATTTAAAAAAAAAATGTAAATGCATATGGGAGCAGAAATTACTAATAATAAATTATAGCTTCATATGTTATCTTATGTACAGAGAGAGAGAGAGAGAGAGAGAGAGAGAGAGAGAGAGAGAGAGAGAGAGAGAGAGAGAGAGAGAGAGAGAGAGAGAGAGAGAGAGAGAGAGAGAGATTGTAACCATTTAAATTTCTAAAGATAAAGAGAGAAATTGCAATCACTTACATTTATAGAGATAAAAAGTGATTATTTAGAAAAAGAGTATGTAAGTCACTTACATTTGTAACACAACTTTAAAATTCAAAATTCTTCAAGAAGGCCCATGAATTTTTCTGCAAAAGATAATAATTGTTTTGGGATAAAGATCAAATCGTATTGCTTAATCTTTTTTTTTTGTCTTTGTCTTCTTCGACAATTATAATTCTTTTTGTATCTGCATTTCTTTTTTCAATGTTATCTGTAACAATGTTTCTTGAATTGACTTTAATCATTTCTTGAATCCATTTTGAAGTAGAAAAAATAGTTCTTTGATAGACATGTATCTAGTGTCTGTTTGTACTGCAACACATGAAAACAAATGAGTTATAATCATTATATATTAATATATTATTTTAATTTAATATAATTTTTTAAATCAAATAAACATTCAACATTTATTCTTTTTCTAATGATCTTACATATTTAATTGCCGAACATCCTATAAGTGTTTTAAGTTCTTCAAAGATTATTATAATTATTGTTTCACTTGAATCTTTGACCTTAAATTTTTTGAAGTATCTATCAATGAATAAAATTTATTAGTTTTCTATTTTAGTAGATAATATTTGATGTCTATTAATAAAAATGAGTAGAATACTTACTTTTGTGTATATTGTGTATCATCATTTTGACATTTATCACATGTCGCATGATCGCCCTTTAATTGTACATTCTTTTTACATGTTTTATAAGTAATGCATGATATAAATATATCTTTCTTGTACCTCTTGATCCATCAATAAAAAAAATGTCACTATGGCTATCATTCACTTGGTTTAGAATTTTATTATATACATTGTATTACTCAGAAGTTAACTTATTTAATGTATCATAATCTTTGAGAGAAACTTTTATGGAAAATTCATCTAATATTTCTCTTGGCTGCTTTTATTTAACTGATTGTAATTTTCTTTAAGTTACGAAAAATCATAATCTTTAATACTTTTTCTCCTGCTCTATAAAAAAAATTCACACTTCTTATTATCTCCAATGTATAATATTTAGAATCTGCACTTGTTTTCTAAATGTCTTCAGACAGTGTTTCATAATGATTACTTTATAGCTTTCTAACTTCATCAGGCTATAAACAAGTATCGTTGCAAAATGTTTATGAACTATGACTGGTATGTGGAAGAAAGCTAAATATCTAAATATTCTGAGATAGCATATCAGTTTTAAGAAGATCTCTCTTTTAAGCAGCTTCTTTGAAAGACGAACATTCAATTCCATCCATAGACATTAGATTATGAAAAGACATCGGCCCTCTTATATGATTTAATAACAACATTAAATAGAACCTCTCTCCTTATGAAGGTTTGGTTGAATTTACACGACCTATTGATTCTTTTATCTTCATTTATGTCTAACATTTTTTTTTTGTTCCACACAATGCTCTGAAAATTCTCTATACAAAAATTTTCTTACCTCCTGATCTACATAGTTCATTTGAAAAAACTCAGTTAGCATTGTTGTATTTGTATTATTTGAATGAAGGGCATTTTTTTAATTTTGTTTTTTTTTTCATTATCATATCATTTGCCTATTTGATAGATGCAGTTGTAAATTGATAATATATGAGGACATTTTATTCAAATTGAATTAAGAAACTTTCTATATTACTTCTAGTGTTGACACTCATCTTGCATCTCTGTATTCTTGACTTCATCCAATAAATATTCTCCATGAGTATGTGATATGGAAATAGACACACGATTATATTCTTTTTAAATATATTTATTTAGGTACTTTACTGTCTTCAATTCAGAACAAATCTCAATATTAATATGATAATCATATCTTCTCAGAAGATATAAGTTATAAGGAACAACCCATATGTTATTAAAGTAAGGTCGTTGTACCTTAACTTATCTTTCAGTATTTTTTTTCTATAAATAAGGTAAAAATCTTTACCTTGTATGGTATTTTTAATAAATAAACGAGGATATAGATTCTTACACACTCCATTCCTCATTCATGCATTTTGTTTATTCTAATCTTCACAGGGTCCATGCATTATATGTTTCACAACTTTCTAATATAAAACTAGATCTTCATTAGAATCTAGAATTTCTGTACATACAAATTTATCAAAAAGATTAATATTTGTTATTTTGAAGTCCTTTTGCATAATTATCAGTATGTGTGCATGTGAAAGCCTCATTTTCTAAAATTCAACAACATGTACGTTCAGCTACTTTATTAAGGATTCCTTTCTTGAATAATTGATCTTTTAGATCATATAACTTTACTCAAAATATCCTGGCTGTAAGATCTGGTCTGTCTTGTGAAATTTGACATTGTTTTCATTATTCTTGTATTTCAACCCAGCCTAGATTGTATGTCACAGTGATGAAAAGATCATCAGGGTTTTCATATTTCTGTACTAAAGCTATAGTATCAAGATACCTTCGACGCATATCTCTTGGTCCTTCAATAAATGATGCAGGTAAAACAAAATTTATCCTAACTTGATCATCTCTTGTTTCTTCAGCTAAAACACTATCACTATTCCTTAATATAATTTAGCTTGGATATTTAACTATGTTGCTCGATAGAAATTCAATTGCATTGCTTTAATTTTATTGTACATACCTACAACATATTGATGTAGCAATCAAACAACAATATAAAACAAAAAATAGAATGATGACCATCTCAAATCTGAAGCTTATGACAATAATATGTTTTGGAAGATACCCTATTCTTTTTACTCTTATCAAATCCTATAGTTTGAAATATATAAATTATGTTAGCCCTCTCTATTAAATATATTAAACCTTAAGTATTAAAAATTTTAAATCTAATATTTGAAATACCTTTAAAGTCGCCCTCTCTATTAAATATATATTTCTTGCTTATTAAATCATGCAAAACTCTACATAGTTCATTCTTTTTACAAATGCTCCGGTGCTAGCCGACTTCTCCATTTGGATATAAAAGAGGATATTATAAGGCATCATAAAAACTATAATAATGTTGCACTCGATGTTTCCTCCTTAAATGCCATTCTATTACTATATCACATTTTTTAGTTTTGTTGAGATTATTTCTTTCTACCTAAATAACTATAACTTGATCGACTGATGATAAATTATAAACTCTCTGATCAAGATGTACGTCACTTGTGATCATAATCTCATTATTCACCAACAAATGAACATCTTTTAAGCTTTTAAAGAACCTTGTGTATGGATTAATTAATGGAATATCTATTAGTTTTGACACAATAGGCTCTTGGAGTTTTGAATTTTATAACACTTTCATCCTATTCTAAAGTTCATTATCAGTATCATAAAAGTATAATTACAAATAGCATGAATTGTCTTTATCTGGAAATTGGAGGTAAATCATGATACACTTGTTCTTGAGCACTAAAGGTATATATACCTTATTTTCATTTATAAGAATTTTTTCGACATGAACTCCAAAATATGTGAAAAAAATATACTATTGTAGGCACGTATATATCTATGAAATTCAATAGCTTCAGATGTTTGAGAAGTAAATAAATTATGTAATTCATTTGGAATTCTTGTAGGTGCCAAAACAACATTTCTATTAAAACAACAAAATGAAGGTGGTTCATATTCAAATTTTTTCGCTCCATAATGGCTACATGGAGGTACTTTATTAAGTACATGTACATTAGAATGTTGTGGTTTAAATACTCCTATATCAAAAAAAAAAATATATATATAAGAACTAAAGAAAAAATAAATAAATTTCAATAATTTTTGAAAGATAAGTATTCTAATACTAACATTTCATAGTAGATGGTTGATTTTCAAAAATTTCACAATTAGAAGTTGTGGAACTTGATTCGATAAGTTAGGCTTTCAGTAACTATGTCTGGTTTTTATTTCTTTGATTTGTACATAGGGTTCTTCTAATAGTGCTTTTATTTTCATTGTATCTTTGACGTTGATTTTCAGTTACTATATATTTTGGTGGCATAGTGATCTATGGAGGGAAAAAAATCCATTAATAGTAAAAATATGACCAATCAATGTAAAATAATAAATGCAAGTACCTCCACTTTTGACAATATTTCCTCCCGTGTCTCCTCCTGTCGTAACAAGCTCCTCTCAATCCAGTCCAAAATTCAGATTGACCTTCTCAATCCTGAGCTTGCTATGGAAGAAAAAGCCACTACCTCTGAGCTTGCCTTGCTTCTGGCCCAAGAAGAAAGCTTTGTCCTTCAGAAAGCCCGTATCAATTGGTTCGACCTTGGAGACTCCAATTCTGCCTACTTTCATCATTCTCTTAAAGTAGATCCAATGTGAATACCATTCCAAAACTCATCTCCTCTTTTGGTATTGAGCTTCTCAATCTTAAGGACATCAAATCTAAAGTTGTCTCCCATTTCCTTGGGATTTTCCCTTCGCCCTTCCTCCCTCCCCATCCTATACCCAACAATCTTCTCAATAAACTCATCCCTAATTATCTCTTCCCTTGCCTTCTTTCCATTCCCTCGGATGAGGAAATCCTCAATCCTTTCCCACAAAGCTAATAGAGCCTCTGACCCTGATGAGTTCAGTATAGGATTCTTTTCTTCTTGCTTGAACACCATACACAATGACCTCATTCTTGCTGTAAAGAGCTTTTTCTACAATCTATCTCAGATCAGTGGAATCAATTATACCTTCCTTTCCTCATCCTTAAAACGGAAGGTGCTCATTCCATGAATGATTTTAGGACAATCTCTCTCTAAAACCTTTTCTATAAGTTTATTACCAAAATCCTGATCAATAGGATTCAGAAAGTCATTGATTCTCTTATGAGCCCCAACCAATTTGCTGTCATTGCTGATAGGAGCACTATTGATAATATCATTCTTTGCCATGATATTGTCAGGGGTTTGATCGAAAATCTCATTCCCCTTCTGCTCTCCTCAAACTTAACATCCATAAGGCGTTTGACTCTCTCAACTGGGACTTCATTTCTAAAGTCTTGCTCCATATGTCCTTCCCTCCAACCTTTGTCCACTGGATCCACTTCTGCATTTCCTCCATCTGATTCTCTATTTTAATCAATAGTAGTCCTGTTGGGTACTTTCCCTCTAACTGTGATATTCGATAAGGATGCTGTAATACCCTACTTCTTAAACCCAGTTTGATTACACGGTTGACCCAGTTTAACTATGCAGGACCCGAACCAGAGAGAGTTAGAGCGGGCTCCTTATGGACTATGATGGCAAGGGTGACCTTAAACACCGGCTGGCCCGACAAGTCTGAGCCAGTGCTAGAAGAGACGGGAGTACCCAAGCCGTGTACATGCACCTATCATAAGGCCATGTACGGATAAAGCAGGTATTGTAGCCGTATATTAAGGTGTATACGTATATTACATCGCATGCCAAGGGTGGGGTTCGCGCCGAGGTCCGAACTCTATCAAAATTCCAAGTTTTGGCCCTCAGGTGGGCGGACAGGTGGGCGGACAGGTGGGCGCACCCACCCACCTGAGTGACCCGTCCATGTGAACTATTCAGTTATTTAGGAAGTATATATATATAGCATTTATGATTTTCTTTTCCTTTTCATTTATGACACTCGTACGTTGGTGAGGATAGAAAAGAGGAAAGAGAAAGGAAAGGAAAGAAAAAGAGAAGAGAAGGAAGAGGAAGAAGAGAAGGATTTCAGTGGCGCCGAAGCTTGATCTTCCCATTCCGGCGCCGGAAGAGTGATCTTCAACACTAGATCTACATTTAGAGGTAAGCAAAGTTGGGTTCCTTAAACATTCACTATACCCAAGTAAAACCCTTGATTCGAGTAAGGTTTCTTGAGATCTTGTAAATCCCTTTGAAATGATGAATCTAAGGTTTAATAGATGATTTATGTGTTGATCTTGAAGGATTTGAAGAGGTATTGACAAGGTGGGAGAAGCATTGTGGGTTTGAAGTGATTTGGAGGGTTTGAAGTTGTTCTTGAGCAAAGAAGGTAAGATGGTTTCCCATCACTTGAATCTAACCTAAATCTAGGTTAGAACCATCCTATAAGACTTTGAAAGTGTGAAGAATGGGTTGGGAAAAGCCCCCATTTGAATCCTCAAGGAATGGAGGNAGATACCTTCGACGCATATCTCTTGGTCCTTCAATA
This sequence comes from Macadamia integrifolia, assembly GCF_013358625.1. Taxonomy (NCBI): domain Eukaryota; kingdom Viridiplantae; phylum Streptophyta; class Magnoliopsida; order Proteales; family Proteaceae; genus Macadamia; species Macadamia integrifolia. The sequence goes on from NW_024868081.1 coordinate 210,114, forward strand.
AATGATGCAGGTAAAACAAAATTTATCCTAACTTGATCATCTCTTGTTTCTTCAGCTAAAACACTATCACTATTCCTTAATATAATTTAGCTCGGATATTTAAGTATGTTGCTCGATAGAAATTCAATCGCATTGCTTTAATTTTATTGTACATACCTACAACATATTGATGTAGCAATCAAACAACAATATAAAACAAAACATAGAATGATGACCATCTCAAATCTGAAGCTTATGACAATAATATGTTTTGGAAGATACCCTATTCTTTTTACTCTTATCAAATCCTATAGTTTGAAATATATAAATTATGTTAGCCCTCTCTATTAAATATATTAAACCTTAAGTATTAAAAAATTTAAATCTAATATTTGAAATACCTTTAGAGTCGCCCTCTCTATTAAATATATATTTCTTGCTTATTAAATCATGCAAAACTCTACATGGTTCATTCTTTTTTCAAATGCTCCGGTGCTAGCCGACTTCTCCATTTGGATATAAAAGAGGATATTATAAGGCATCATAAAAACTATAATAATGTTGCACTCGATGTTTCCTCCTTAAATGTCATTCTATTACTATATCACATTTTTTAGTTTTGTTGAGATTATTTCTTTCTACTTAAATAACTGTAACTTGATCGACTGATGATAAATTATAAACTCTCTGATCAAGATGTACGTCACTTGTGATCATAATCTCATTATTCACCAACAAATGAACATCTTTTAAGCTTTTAAAGAACCTTGTGTATGGATTAATTAATGGAATATCTATTAGTTTTGACACAATAGGCTCTTGGAGTTTTGAATTTTATAACACTTTCATCCTATTCTGAAGTTCATTATTAGTATCATAAAAGTATAATTACAAATAGCATGAATTGTCTTTATCTGGAAATTGGAGGTAAATCATGATACACTTGTTCTTGAGCACTAAAGGTATATATACCTTATTTTCATTTATAAGAATTTTTTCGACTCCAAAATATGTGAAAAAAATATACTATTGTAGGCACGTATATATCTATGAAATTCAATAGCTTCAGATGTTTGAGAAGTAAATAAATTATGTAATTCATTTGGAATTCTTGTAGGTGCCAAAACAACATTTCTATTAAAACAACAAAATGAAGGTGGTTCATATTCAAATTTTTTCGCTCCATAATGGCTACATGGAGGTACTTTATTAAGTACATGTACATTAGAATGTTGTGGTTTAAATACTCCTATATCAAAAAAAAAAATATATATATAAGAACTAAAGAAAAAATAAATAAATTTCAATAATTTTTGAAAGATAAGTATTCTAATACTAACATTTCATAGTAGATGGTTGATTTTCAAAAATTTCACAATTAGAAGTTGTGGAACTTGATTCGATAAGTTAGGCTTTCAGTAACTATGTCTGGTTTTTATTTCTTTGATTTGTACATAGGGTTCTTCTAATAGTGCTTTTATTTTCATTGTATCTTTGACGTTGATTTTCAGTTACTATATATTTTGGTGGCATAGTGATCTATGGAGGGAAAAAAATCCATTAATAGTAAAAATATGACCAATCAATGTAAAATAATAAATGCAAGTACCTCCACTTTTGACAATATTTCCTCCCGTGTCTCCTCCTGTCGTAACAAGCTCCTCTCAATCCAGTCCAAAATTCAGATTGACCTTCTCAATCCTGAGCTTGCTATGGAAGAAAAAGCCACTACCTCTGAGCTTGCCTTGCTTCTGGCCCAAGAAGAAAGCTTTGTCCTTCAGAAAGCCCGTATCAATTGGTTCGACCTTGGAGACTCCAATTCTGCCTACTTTCATCATTCTCTTAAAGTAGATCCAATGTGAATACCATTCCAAAACTCATCTCCTCTTTTGGTATTGAGCTTCTCAATCTTAAGGACATCAAATCTAAAGTTGTCTCCCATTTCCTTGGGATTTTCCCTTCGCCCTTCCTCCCTCCCCATCCTATACCCAACAATCTTCTCAATAAACTCATCCCTAATTATCTCTTCCCTTGCCTTCTTTCCATTCCCTCGGATGAGGAAATCCTCAATCCTTTCCCACAAAGCTAATAGAGCCTCTGACCCTGATGAGTTCAGTATAGGATTCTTTTCTTCTTGCTTGAACACCATACACAATGACCTCATTCTTGCTGTAAAGAGCTTTTTCTACAATCTATCTCAGATCAGTGGAATCAATTATACCTTCCTTTCCTCATCCTTAAAACGGAAGGTGCTCATTCCATGAATGATTTTAGGACAATCTCTCTCTAAAACCTTTTCTATAAGTTTATTACCAAAATCCTGATCAATAGGATTCAGAAAGTCATTGATTCTCTTATGAGCCCCAACCAATTTGCTGTCATTGCTGATAGGAGCACTATTGATAATATCATTCTTTGCCACGAGATTGTCAGGGGTTTGATCGAAAATCTCATTCCCCTTCTGCTCTCCTCAAACTTGACATCCATAAGGCGTTTGACTCTCTCAACTGGGACTTCATTTCTAAAGTCTTGCTCCATATGTCCTTCCCTCCAACCTTTGTCCACTGGATCCACTTCTGCATTTCCTCCATCTGATTCTCTATTTTAATCAATAGTAGTCCTGTTGGGTACTTTCCCTCTAACTGTGATATTCGACAAGGATGCCCCCTGTCCCCCTTTCTCTTCTCTCTTTCTCTTGAAGTTCTGTCTTATTCCATTTAGTCTACCACTGACCTCCACCTCATCTCTCCTATCCCTAAATGCAATTCCTGTCTCTCCCTTTTGCCTTTACTGACGATATCATGATCTTCTCTAAGGCTGACCCCCTCTCCATCTCTACCATTATGTCACCCCGTCATTCCCTTGAATCTATCTCAAGCTTCCGTATCAACCTTCTCAAATCTAATCTCTTCCTTTCTAGTGCCTCTGTTGAGAGCTAATCCCATCTCCTCGGCATTATTGGTTTCTTCTCGGGCTCCTTACCTGTCAAATACGTAGGCCTCCCTCTCATCTCCTCTAGATTCTTAGCCCATCATTGCTCCCTAATGCTTGACCTCCTCAGGAAGAGGCTTTAACAATGGCAAGGTAAACTACTTTCCTATATTGGGTGCCTCATCCTAATCAAATCTGTCTTCTAATCTCTATACCTCTATTGGTTTGGAATCTTTGTCCTCCCGGCTTCAACTATCAAATCCATTGAAGGTCTCTTCTGCTCCTTCCTTTGGAAGGGTTTTGATACCTCTAAGTTTCTTCATCCTCTGACTTAGGAAAATGTCTGTCAGCCTAAGAAAGAATGAGGCCTTGTTATCAAAAGAATTAAAGAGGTCAACTCTATGGGCATCTTGAAACTCATTTGAAAACTTGTGTCCCAGCAATGAAGTATCTGGGTTGACTGGGTCTACTCCTCTCTGCTTACTCACTACTCCCTTTGGACTACCCCCATCCACTCTGATGCTTGCTGGATATGACGTAAAATTCTTAGCCTCATGCATCTTGCCTTAGTGTCATCTCCTTCTGCATTAGCAATGGTCAGTCGACCTCCCTTTGGATGGACCCTTGGCATTCTCTGCTCTCTTGTCACTCCTAAAACCATTTATTCCTCTGGTCTTCCTAAATTCTCCCTAGTCTCCTCTATTATCTCTCCTTGGATTGGTCCCCCCCTCTCCCCCCTTACGGATCTCTAGTCTTCTTTCTCTCCCATCCCCCGAGTCACTGTAGTAGGGAAGACAAATGCACTCTTCCAATGGGTTGTTCTCCACTACCTCTGCCTGGTCCTTTATGAGATCCTCTGGCCCTATTGTTTCTTAGAAAAATTTCGTCTGGTTCAAGGGTCATATCCCCGCCACAGCTTCACTATCTGGAGATGTCTCTCCAACTGCCTCCCAACTCAATCCTTCCTCATCCACCGCCACATCCCCGTTAATCCCACCTGCTGCCTCTGCCCTCTTGGATCAGAGGATATCTCCCTCCTTGGTTTGGAAAATTGTCCTCTCTCGGTGCTGGCCCTCCAGAAGGCCTATTCTCCCTTTTGATAGGGAATGGATTTGGATCGATATGACATTTGTGGGCTCCTCCATTTGTGATACAATTAGTAAATTAGCTTCTCTGCAACCATTAACCACCTTTAGATGGAGTGTAACATCTATAAATAGTCTTCCAACTCCCACTCCCTGGACAAGATTTGGACAGCCATCTTCCTTGATGTTACCTCTAAAATCTAATCCCTTCACACCCTCCTCTCTCACCTTGTCTCAAATTCCCTTAGAAATAGGCACATCATTGCTTCTTGAAACCTTATGACTGTCCCCACTCCCAACACTTGAAGCCCCTTCTCCTCCTGCTGCCTCCCCTCCTCCCTGGTCGCCGCCCCAGCTGCTGGTTCCCCTTTTGTTTTCTTTAGTTGCTAGTGCTTTTGTCTTTTGTTGCTATCTTATTTTGCTCCCCTTGGGATTGGTGTTTGAATTTTAAAAGTAACCGCAAGCATACGGATTAGTATAGCTAATGGGTCAAACACAAGGAGAGCAACCACTTTACTTTTAACTTCTTTTAGTAATGCGAAAGTATAACGATTGATTATGATGATCTACTTCTAACTACCGTCCTAACACAAATGCATCTAAAAACATCATAACCAACACATCTAAGGAAATTGAAATTGAAATTACAACAAAAATTAAATGACCTAACCATTCACATCTAACCCTAACCATTCGTCATCTAGGAATTTAAATATTCAAACCACGCAATTAAAAAGCAAATAACTGAAATAAAAAATACTGAAAAGTAAATAAATGAAATAAAAATAAAGAAAAATAAAGCTAGAGAGAGACACACACAAGTAGGTATCTCTACTTAGCCCGAGGGATGCACCATAAATAATATGAGCTTCCCTACTTGAGTAGAGAGTACTTTTACAAGGGCTTTTCTACTTGACTTTATGTGAAGAGATGCAATATAAATAATCAAAATAAAAAGATGGTTTCATAGTTAGAGAGGGGCAAAACAAATGCATAATCTAGCCAAGGACCTTGGGGGAAAGGGAAAGCATCAAAGTAAAAACTAAAATTTAAATCCTAAATTAAGAATGAATGGGTAGCAAGGAGAGGAAATGAGAGGGGGGTGAGAAGACTATAGTAGAAGCCTACTTACTTGAACTTGAAAACTTGATTGAGATTTGAAATATTATCAGTACTAAAAACCAGATCTGGAATAAACCAAATCTGAAATTGCTAGTACTAGAGAAAACAAATCTGAAAGAGAAACTTGAATTTAAAAGGAGATGCTCCACAGCTTGTTCTTGTCATCTAGAACTAAACCTAGAACTAGAACTTGAAAATTACAACTTCAATTGCATAAAACATAAAATTAAAAGACTAAATCAAAGACAAAAGTGCTTGCATTCATTAAATAAAAGAGGATTACAAAAGTGCTTAATAGCAAAAAACTAAAACTAGAACTAAAGGGGGGGGGAGAGAGAGCAACTAAAAAAAAAACCCTAAGAAGAGAAGGTCCTTCCTTTCTTACATGATTCTTATTTATAGGGAAGGGGAGAAAAAATCCAAAAAATTGAGTTTTTAAAAGGTAGGATTTTTTTTTTTTTAAGATTGAGGTGCTGATGTGGAGGGGAGAGAAGAGAAAATCGTGCAAGATGGGAGACCCAACAATTTTCTCTTTATTTTATTTTTTATATTTTCTCTCTTATTTCATATTTTTCCTCTCCTTTTCTCTCTCCTTCAAACTTGTGCACAACTCTTAGATGATTTCCTCTGCTTGCTTGAAGATTTGGATAGGATTTATTTCTCTTTTTTTTTTTTCTTTCCTTTTTCTCTCTCTTCTTGCGCAAGAAACCCCCATTGGCCGAATTTCTCTTGCTTTGCTTTGACCAATCTTCTAATTTAATGGGAAATCTCCTCCATGCCCTTGGTCTTTAAGTGGTTGGAAAATAGGAGGGCAAAAATTTTTTTTTTTCTTTCCTTTTTCTCTCTCTTATTGCGCAAGAAACCCCCATTGGCCGAATTTCTCTTGCTTTGCTTTGACCAATCTTATAATTTAATGGGAAATCTCCTCCATGCCCTTGGTCTTTAAGTGGTTGAAAAATAGAGAGCAAAAAAAAAAAAAAAAGCAGCCAAGAGGTTTGAACTTAAGACCTCTTGGTTAACATGGGATTTTTGCACACCACAGCTCACCAACTACGCTAAGTAGTTGTTACAAAAAAAAAAGAATCTTCAATTACTCAAGGGGGGTCCATTGATCCTTGTTGGCATTTGAAATATTCTTTTGTACCCTTGGGACAACTGCAAAAGGGTTAGCCTACAACTCGGTTCAGTTCCGGCTTATTATTATTTTTCTAGCACAAAAAGAATAATCACTTGTACAGATGACCAAACGGATGCGTACTTTTAATGAACACGTCCATCTTACTCAGAATTTCATCCTCTTCGCAACCATAAAGAATGAGACCTCTTTACGTGTAAAATTGGAGATACGATGCCCGATAGTCTTTAAGGCCTTTAAAATATAAAACCTACAAAAAGAGAGTAAACCCAAGGTAGCTCCATTATAAATATGTAAAATACATGCTTTTATACCCTAGATTTCACACATAAATTTGTTCATCAATTGGCTTCTCCTTGTTGGCTTAAGCCTCCCCTTCCCCCCCTTTTCCCCTTGTATTTTCTTTTTCCTTTGGGTAAAAAATCATAAAAAAACTTATTCATATAATGAGAGATAATTGAGTTCTATTTGAGCAAGTGTAGATTTTAAAAAGCAAATCCATTGGAAGTAAACACCATACACAATACGGACAAGTTTAAGGTTATAGACAATATTATGAAATAAAAACAATAAGGTAGTTAAGAAATCCATGCCAACTTCACAGAAACAACAGGAAATATATTGACAACCTGGACAGAAAATTAAACAAATTAGGAAATGTGATAATGTTATGCCAAATTTTTTTTTTTTTCAAGTTATAGAACCATGAAATCCCTACAATGGGGATACAATAGTGTTTGATTACCAAATCAAAAAAATCAAATAAGAACTGGTTGTGTATATCACTTTAGTTTGCAAGTTATTTCATATCAATAAGATAAGAACTCATACATCATATATTTTTAGTTATATTTCTACTTTTTCTAGTCTAGCATACAAAACTGGCCATAGATAAGCAAAATGGTTTGACCTCCAAGTGGTTTAAAAATTTAGCCTAAACAGTATAAGTTTTAGTAGCAATGTTGCATAACATGAAAACCTTTCAAATAGCCCTGGTTATGTCATTGTTATCGAAATCCAACTTTATAAGATTGAAAAATTCATTATTTTTTTCTGTTTCATGTGATGGGGTGTTGTGAAGCCAATTAAAGCCTATGCTAGAGGAGAACTAAAGATCAGATTAGTAAGTAGCACAAACCCCAATTTAACAAATGAAATTTCTCCTCAAAATATCCTCTGGAACTGTCTGACATTAGTAGAGAATGCCTGGACCAATATTTGTATGCGGTTCTAGTGATAGTTGGACTACAAGCCTACTATTAGCAATACATATAAGCCTTATGCCAAAGTGTGACACTACAAACATGTAAGTTTAGCAAATAATATAACTAAATCATATCATCATGTCTCTCCAAAGTATAATTTTTCCTCTTCCATAGATTTGTCTGCACCTAAGGTGTAAATAAGAAAATAAAAATGAAATCTGATCTTTAGGGTCGTGCATATATAAAAAGCCAAAAACAAGTTTTCGTTCAACCCCTACTTAAAAATGCCACTTCTTGGAGTATTTTAGGAGAGTGTCTTTATTCCTTTTGAAAATGGTGTTTCTAATTGATTGCATGTTGACTAGAAGCTCCCATGCATCCAAGCTGGTGGACCTTCTCTCATCTCTTCCTCTTACATAATACAAGTAAAAAAAAAAAACCTTTTGAATATTATTTATTACGAATCTTTACTTCTTTTCCCTCAGACTCTTACAAGAGTGTAAATACTGTCTATTCCCCACCAGTTGTTGAAATAATTTTAGTTGATCTTGATACTATGTGTCCCTTATCTACCTACTCTTAAGTTATTATTTACAATTTCTGGGGAAAATGTTAAGGTTAAGATTCTACTATTGAGTCCTCTCATGAGCTTCTTCTGTTTCTTTAGATCAATAACTGTGAGACAATTTGATTAATTACCTAAGTTTTCTTTATTCTACAGCTTGGAGACTATAAGAGGAACTACTCTTGCTTGACCACTGGGCCTATAACAGTAAGAAGTATTATATAGATATCATAGAAACAAAGCCTTCTAATGCACTAACTATTATTGAGACAGATTGCGAGGTGGATTTTGCACTTCCTTTTGATTACAAGGAACCTAAAGGTAGACACCATAGTGCCTGTAAGCACGCAACTGCTCTAGGTTTGAACGATCATACTCCCTCTAGTAACCGAAGACAGATCGATAAGAACCTATTAAAAGAAACTGATAAGAAACCAACCTAATCCCCAGTTTGATTTTTTCAAAAACCAAATCTTTATTGGTCTTGCTAACCTGATTTTACGAAAATATGTATGTAAGATATATACATTTCTTAAAAGATGCATGATTTATAATATGAACCGAACTAAAGAGCACCCAATTATTTTTGAAGAGAAACAACATTTTCAGAGATAGCAGAAGCAGTGCAAATGAATTGAAAATACTCCTTTAAGATAGAATTTTCAAATCTCTCTTCCCATCAACATGCTTCAAGGAAACAATCTTTTTCAAATTTAGTAGGAAGAAATTTAGCTTCATAAAATACAAAAAACAAACATCTTCTTCTTAAAATTGTGCATGCTTTGCAAATAATACGGCAGTCTTTTGCCTATCTATTTCTTAATAACATAGTTGTTCATACCATTTTATACACTAAAGTCATGCAAATGAATTCTAATGAGATTTCCAAATTCATCCTGCTATCACCAATTCAGAAGGAACATCACTTTTGGTTCACAAATAAACGGAGAAGCTATGAAAAGATAAATTGGCATGACAGAAAACCAAATGTTTTGCATTTAAATTCACTCTGGGTAAGGATAAGTAAATGAGAAAACATTGAAATGGGTGTTCATGTCACACTTGGAATGTGAAATCATTAGAAATCCCCTTCTCAAGGAAAGCATTTTTCAGAAAGCACATAAGTGATTAAAAGAACCGATTAACCAACCATGCCAAGTTATATTCACAATTACAAAGAGAAAAGAATCCACCTCTGTCAATAGTTTAGAATTTCTAGGGCTGCAGAGTGGGAAATTAACATAACAATAAAAACAACTCATAATCTAAACCCCAAGAATATAGGCTATCATAAGCATATCTGCAAATCCTATCTTATGCTATTTATAAACCTGTCTCCACTTGAAAATTCTGAGAAAAATTAAACGAAAGAATCAAACTATTCCTTCCTCATTTCAATCGAGGAGATCTCATCCAACAGTTTAAGACTTCAATTTGAAAATAGCGTAACAAAGAAAAACAAAATCATACTTGATGATTTTTCAAGTTTTTCGATAGTTCTTAAAGTATCGTAGCATACCCAAATTCCTAGTAAAAGTAGGATTTGAAAACCCTAAGTAAAAAAATAAAAAATAAACAATGGATTTTAAAATACTTTAATAAATATGATTTTAGGAAAGGTACCTCTCCGGGCCTGCAATAACCTTCTTCGGCAAGGGTAACATGGCATATATCCTACTCAAACCGATGGATCCACATCTATTGAAAGAAGCGGGAAGAAACATACCGTTTCCAATGATAATTAGAGACCAGAGAGACTGGTATTATAGAAAATAGAGCAAGTAAGCCATCCAATATTAGAGAACACAAAAAAAAGTAGTTGTAAATACAAGCATCAAATACTCAGTTCTTCATGTCAAAGGAACACAGAGAGAGAGAGAGAGAGAGAGAGAGAGAGAGAGAGAGAGAGAGAGAGAGAGAGCAACCTCTCAGCTTCTCAAGCTCTCAATTCAACAGTTAATTAAATATATCATAAACACAAAACACATATGACGACTTAAGAATATGGCAAGTACTAGACCTGCCTAGGAGATCGGTGAGGTGTTTCCACCAGGAATACGATAAGTACTAGGGGGTTTGGGAGATCGATGAGGGTGTACAAACTTTAGTCCCACATAGCCTAGGGAGAGATTTCTAGGCTAGTTAATAACCTTTAGCCTCCTTAACATGGCACAACGCGTTTTAAACCCTTGAGGCCCATGGGCCAAAGAGGACAATATTGTACAAGGTTATTGGGGTCGGGGCATTACAAATAGTATCAGAGCAGATCCCAACAGCGTGTGGGGCCATAGCGGGGACACTATGCCGAAAGGGGGGAAGTGTGATGACCCAAGAATACGGCAAGTACCAAACCTGCTTGGGAGATCGGTGATGTGTCCCCAGTAAGAATACGGCAAGTACCAGGGGGTTTTGGAGATTGATGATGGTGTGCAAACTTTAGTCCCACATCGCCTAGGGAGAGATTTCTGGGCTAGTTAGTAACCTCTAGCCTCCTTAACATGGCACAACGTGTTTTAAAGCCTTGAGGCCCGTGGGCCAAAGAGGACAATATTGTGCAAGGTTAATGAGGCCAGGGTGTTACAACTTGAATTTGGGTCGTCACAACACAGATCTTAGATCTCTACTCCAAGCAACAAGACCAAAAGATTTTGTTAAAAAAAAAATTAAAAGATTAAAAAACTACAATACAGAAAGCTCTCTTTCGATTCTAGAGTTTTTTTTTTTTTTTTTGAAATGTTGTCCACACAACAGTGCCGCGCGCTGTCACAACAATACTACCACACTGCGAAGCCAACTCTACAGTCAACCAGCCATGTGTAAGAGGTTGGTTCTACTTCTACTCGAAGAGGACTTCAATTGTTCAATGCTTTCAATTGACACAAACGATGAATCCCAGCAAAGTAGGATGAGAATCATCTATGCCAGGTTCCAGCAAAGTAGGATGATAATAATATATGTGACCTAATAATGTTGTATTTCCTATGGATTCGTCAATGGCAACCAAAGCCTTAGCTATAGGTAAGGTGAGAATGTCGACCAGCTTTTCATCGACATTTTACCATTCGAAGCATTGGAACAATGACCTCAATGTCAAGCAAACCACACGCAAGGACAACCATATCAAACAATACATTTAAGTACCCACATATATGAACAATATTTATGCCATCAATCCAACTGAATGTAAAGCAGTATTCAGTAGATTTGAACTACATTTCGAATCATCTGATTTAAAAAGGAAAAGATAATCTTTCCCCATCTAATGAAAACATCAACATCACCTTTTAATCAATGAAATATCATCTCATAAAGTAAGGCCCATTTATATGGAAACGGAACATCTAATTTAGTAAAAATTTTATACCACCACCTTAAACAGCTTGTTGATTAAATATAGAAAAATACCAGAAGCATCCACTCTATGATTCAAACAAGATAGTGAAACCAAATTCAGAACTATTCTGAGAAATCAAACTCCAAACCCCATTTTACTCACTTAAACGTATGTCAATGCATAAAGTGCTCTAAACCGTGAGAAAGAAAAGAGCCTCTGCTACGGGTCCCAAAGAATTCAGGGCATCACTAACTGACTTCAACATAACCCTAAGAGACTAGCCAGACCCATCGACTAGTCTTTTGGAGAAAACACTCGATTATCCTGAAAAGTTGCCTCAAATAATAAAGGACCCGATGATATGAAAATTAACATGAGACCATATTTTATGTCAAAGGAAAGCAATGTAATTCTTACTAATAGGTTTCTAATCAAACACAATGCAAATAATATCGAAATCTTTAAAGCATTGAGAAAAAGAATCAAATTGACATACAACTTTCTTGTATAGATCCCTCTCGGTGGCGGTGCAGATCACAGATGTGCTGAAAAGTAAGATTGAATATAACTCAAGTTGAATTCCGAAGATGCTATAAAATACCAAGCTGAATAAAAAACCCAATGTCATCACAGAGACCAACTTCTCCTAATTGCAAGAATAGAAATAAATCATAGCACCAATAAGTAAGAGGGAGAAATCCATCACTGCCTAGAGTGTAAGTTGAATTCCGAAAGATGCTGTAAAATACTAAGCTGAATAAAAAAAAACCCAAGGTCTTCACAGAGACCAATTTCTTGCAATTGCAAGAATAGAACTAAATCACAGCACCAATAAGTGAGAGAGAGAGAGAGAGAGAGAGAGAGAGGTTGTCGTCTAGAGCTCAAGTTGAATTCCGAAGATACTATAAAATACCAAGCTTAATAATAAAAAAACCCAAGATCATCACATAGACCAACTTCTCCCAATTGCAAGAATAGAACTAAATCACAGTAGCAATAAGTAAGAGAGAGAGAGAGAGAGAGAGAGATTGTTGCCTAGGGTGATAGGATTATGCCGCAAAAAAAGTGAGAAATAGCGAGCGGAAGAGATAGAGAATAGAGAAAAAGGAGAAAACGAATAAAGAAACAACAAAAAAGTGAGAAATAGCGAGTGAGAGAGACAGAGAACAGAGAAAACGGAGAAAATGAATAAAAGAAATTATATGCTTACAAAAAAAATATAAATAAATAATAAAGAAACTATATTTAATTATAGTATTTAATTTTTTAGAAGAACTTTTATTTTTGGGAAAGATGGGGGCGTTAAAGGTTTAGAGAGAGTGGAGGGTACAAAAAATAATAATAATAATAAATAAGAAATATGAAGAAAAGTGATAATTAAGAAGTTAAGGTATCTAAATAAATAAGAAGGATAAAATAATCTAAGAAAAGATTAGACACGAAGCATGAGCGCATACACTTATATATATATATATATAAAAAAAAAAATGGTATGATATATATATATATATATATAACAAAATAAAACATTCTCAACGTCATCAGTTATCATGGTTGAGAGACACTCAACCCTTGATCGAATTGCACCAGACATGCGAGAACCCCCTTTTGTCCGTCAGACAAAGAGATTCCCTCTTTCCTATTGGTTGGAAATCCTATAAATACTCCCTCCTTTGGATTTTACACACCAAAATCCCATCTCACTCCATTGTAGTGAAACTTTCCTCCCCTCCCCCTCTTGATTTTCTTTGGGTCTTCGAAGCGATCTTCATCAAGATCCGAAATCTTATTTGGATCTTCGAAGTGTTCTTCGGGACTTTGAAGATCTTTAATCCAAGTCCTTAGTTCAATCCAGTTTTTTCCAAAAGTAGTATGTTCTTCAACCCCCTCCTTTGAGTGTTCTTGAGTTTTACTAGAAATAGAAACCCCCCTTGAGGTTCTTCGGGTCTACGGAGAGATCTTTGTTAAAATCCAGAACTTTGTTCGGATCTTCAAAGTGTTCTTCGGGACTTTGGAGATCTTTAATCCATTTTAGGTCAATCTGTTTCTTTTCAAAAATAGTAGTCCTAGTGGAAGCCCTGTTCGAGTGCCCCTGGAATCTTTCTAGAAATAGCTATTCTCAGTGGAAGCTCTGCCGAAATGCCACCTCAGCCTAGCCCTCCCCTAGCCTATCCTTAGTGGAAGCTCTATCGGAGTGCCACTTCAATCTAGGCCTTCCACAGCCTATCCCCAGCAGAAGCTCTGTCGGAGAACCACCTCATCCTAAGCCTAGAAATAGCCTCCCCTAGCCTATCCCCAGTGGAAGCTCTGTCGGAATACCACCTTAGCCTAGCCCTCCCCTAGCCTATTCCCAGCGGAAGCTCTATCGGAGAACCACCTCATCCTAAGCCCAGAAATAGCCTTTCCTAGCCGAAGCTCTATCCGAATCTAAATCCGAAAGTAATCGTTCCTAGCCAGAACCCTTGCCCTCATACCATCACAATCAACATCTCTCAAGAAAAGAAGTTAAAGGTTAAGACCATCTTCCCTTAAGCTAGGAGAATCCAAAAGACAGTCCGAGCCGATACTAATCAAGGGCCCACCTCTTTTGATCCGAAACAAGGGTTAAGTTCAGGTATAGCTTCTCAATCTAATCATCATCATGTAGACTTTATATAGACCTTGTTTCAGTGTATATAGTAGTTTGAATTCAATTAATATATATATATATATATATGTGTGCATGACAACTTAGCAATGCATGTGGAATAGTAATAATTGTGAAAAATGTTTGTTCTTAAACATCTAGTAGGAAGATTGATTGAACCGGGCAGATTGGGTGCCTAACACCTTTCCAATTCTGTAACCTGACACTTACCTTAAATCTCTTGACCAGACCAAATTTCGGGCCCTTCTCTCAGGAATCGGGCCCACCCCTGGGTCCTAGGCCCATAATCCTAGGTGGCGACTCCAAATCCCCATTTGTATGATCCTAATCCCCGTATTAGACGATCATCAAATCCCATCTCAAATGATATATTTTATACTCTTGCAAAATAGGCCTCCACGTATCTTCGAGGGACGATACGGTGGTGCAGGGCCCGCAAGCAAAGCACACACGACACGACCCCCTCCCCTCACATGAAAGAGAAAAAGAGATGAGAGAGGTCGGGATGCAAGTCCTTTTCCCCCCAAGGGAATAGAGACATCGGTCCATCTCCGACTGCTACCCTCACATAGCCTGACTGAAAAAACTCCGTAGGCTCCATTTGGTTGCAAGGGAGATTTAAAGGGAAGGGAAGTGAAATTTTCATATTTATAAAAGAAATTTTTATAATCATTACCCCATGTGATCTAATGTGATTGTGTAAACTACTTAATTTTTTTAAATCATATTTAGTAATGATACATTTTACATGTAATTTTTATTTTATATATTATTATAGCAAAGGGTTTTGGATGCAATGTAAAATAAAATTTTATAAGCAAAAATGAAATGATTTGAAGTCAATGATTTAGTCATAAGGGATAATGATTACATACATTTCTTTTTGAAGTATGAAAATTTCACTTTCTTCCCCTTTAATTCCCCTTGCAGCAAAACATAACCTTAGAGAATAAGTCACCAACAATCAGGATAGTAAGCTGCAAATACAATCAAGAGTTAGCCACAAAAAACAAAGGACATCAAGGGTATTGGAATGCAAAAATGAACACACCATAAATATATCTGATTTTTCTCCAACTACACCCAGCTGAAGGGCTGCCCTGCAAGAAAGAAGCACCACCGATAGAGCAAATGAGTAATGATTTAGGGACGGCATGCATATTAGAGTAGTGATTACGACCCAAAGCCTAAACAACTTAGGCTTAACCCTGCACTGGCTCTTCTCCCCAATTACTAGTAAGAAGCCTCTCCCTTTACTTCCTATTGACGACGCTTGAGAAATTGAAACTAAAAGTTTTAATTAAACATTGAGAGAGAGAGAGAGAGAGAGAGAGAGAGAGAGATTGATTTACAAAAGGTTTATTGGAAAGGAAGAAAACGTTGTTTTGTGTGAGATTATGATCTTTCCACGACCTTCCAACAGCTAATTAACTAATGCGTCTTTTTTTTTTTTTGGTAGCACAATATATTAATGTGTCAATTGTTAGGATAAACAAGTTATAGATATGCTTGGATATTTAATTCCCCCCCCCACAAAAGAAAAATACATTTTTGCTCTACTAAATTAGTTTTTTTTTTGGTAGAACTCTATTAAATTAGTTTATGACAAGAACCATAGTTTTGTTTAAACTGATAAAATATGAAATGTATGTCGTTATTGATTTGGATGAATTCTCTTTAAGAACCCCTTAGAAAGAATGATGTAATTCCTTACCAATAAAAATTGAAAATTGATGTAATCTCCATGTATATATATATATATATATATATATATGAGGCACATGGGCCACATTCTGGACAAAAAACTTTCTTCTATATTATTTCAGATGGAGCTCTAATTGAAAATTGATGTAATCTCCATATATATTATGAGGCACAGGGGCCACATTCTGGACAGAAAACTTTCTTCTATATAATTTTGGAGGGAGATCTACATACTAGCATTGTGTAATAAATCTTACATTTTAAAACTATTTGGACCCTTGGATAAAGGGAAAAAAATCTAAACTATTCGATTTCTCATCACATTTCTCCACCGTCAGAGCATCTCTCTCTCTCTCTCTCTCTCCCCGCTACAACCACCACCCCTTCCCTACACCTCTTTACTCCCACTCCCACTCCCATTCCCACTCTCTCCCTATCCCTATCCCTCTCCCTCTCCCTCTCCCTCTCCCTCTCCCTTGTCGATTCTAGCAGCCCTTCCCCTCCCTTTCCTTCTCCTTCTCCCTTGCCATCCCTTGCATCCCCACCCCATTTGCCCCAATGTCTTAGTACTGCTGGCTCCTCACCCTTCTTGTGCCGCCAACCAGCCCCACCCACCCGTATGTCCCCCCATTCCCTGCTGCCTCTTGACCTTGGAAACATCCAAATCTCTTTAGTAAATGCAGCATATTTCACTTCAGAGGACCATCCATTGCATTAAAGAGCCATCTCTTATTTCCTAAAAATTAGCAAGTTTAATGAACCAAGTTGGATTAGCTCTAGCAATGGGTGTGTACTATTAGTCCCTTACCTACCTTACTTACCCTACCTTGGAGAGTGAGTTGAAGCAACTCTTACCCCTCCTTCCCAATGGGTGTGTACCCTTAGTCCCTTACCCACCTTACTTACCCTACCTTGGAGAGTGAGTTGAAGCATCCCTTACCCACCTTACTTACCCTACCTTGGAGAGTGAGTTGAAGCAACTCTTACCCCTTCTTCCCTCCCCCCTTCAATTTAATGATTTACTTGCATCAGCCTATGCACGAAGGCCTATCACATCTTATGACTCACTGATAAGCCCATAACATGTGTGTAGTCCCAATCCTTTACAAAGGCCATTCAATAAAAGTGTAGACACCCAATTTTGTCTCCCTCCTCTGGCTATGATGAAATATGGATCTTAGATGCAACTTTCGACTTTCGACCGATAGAGATGTTGATGGAAACATTCCCCTACCTAAAACCCTGGAAATCCCCACGCTGGAAAGAGGAAGGTCTAATTTTGACTTTTCATATATGAAGGAATCTAGTGAAGATGACCATACAGATGGATAGTTCTTGAAAATATGTTTCCGACAATATATGGTATGCCAAAATCGGACTAACGGATCTCCGGCAATCATTTCTAAACATCATGTTTTTTTTGTGCGCATGTCGCGCACACCGGCCACCCAGCCAGTCGGCCCAGCCCAGTCCAACCTTGCGGCACACTTGTGCACGGGTCTACTACAAGCTATGCATGGGTCTGTCGCACGCTGTGCATGGGTCTGCCGCACGCTGTGCGCGAGTCTGCCTCACTCTGTGCGTAGGGCTGTCGCACGCTTTATGCTGCCCCACCGCACACTGTGTGCGGCCCTACCGCACACCATGCACACTATGCCCACATACCATGCACACTGTGCCCGCATACCATGCACACATGGCCCTGCACACCGTGCACACGGCCTGCACACCATGCACACTGTGCCTGCACACCATGCACATATGGTCCGCACATCGTGCACATGGCCCGCACACCATGCACACATGGCCCGCACACCATGCACACATGGCTCGCACACTATGCACACTATGCCCGCACACAGTGCATATGGCCCGTACACCGTACACATTTCCTGTACATCGATGCATTCGCTCACCTGGGACATGACCTGCACCCCCGAAAAAACCTTCTCTCTCCTCCCACTTTTTTAAAAATAATATGTCCTTGAGCCACCTCCCTTGAGTGTTCTTGAGATAGAAACCCCCCTTTTTGAGGTTATTTGGGTCTACGAAGAGATCTTTGTTAGTATCTAAAACTCTGTTCAGATCTTCAAAGTGTTCTTTGGGACTTTGGAGTTCTTCAATCCATTTTTAGGTCAGCCCATTTTTTTTTTCAGAAATAGCCTTTCCTAGCCGAACCTCTGTCCGAGTGTCCCTGGAATCTTTCCAAGAATAGCCATTCCCAGTAGAAGCTCTGTCGAAGTGCCACTTCAGCTTAGTACTCCCTTAGCCTATCTCCAGTGGAAGATCTGATGGAGTGCCACCTCATCCCAAGCCCTAAAATAGCCTTTCCTAGCTGAATCTCTGTCCGAGTGTCCCTGAAATCTTTTCAGGATAGCCATTCCCAGCAGAAGCTCTGCCAAAGTGCCACTTTAGCCTAGCAGTCCCTTAGCCTATCCCCAGTGAAAGCTCTTCCGGAGTGCCACCTCATCCCAAGCTCAGAAATAGCCTTCCCTAGTCGAAGCTCTATTCGAATCCAAAGCTGAAAAAAGCTTTCCCTAGCCGAAGCTCTGTCCAAATCCAAATCCGAAAGCCATCATTCCTAGCCAGAACTCTGTCCAGATACCATCACAATCAGCATCTCTCAAGAAAGGAAGTTGGAGGTCAAGACCATCTTCTCCTCAGCCAAGAGAATCCAAAAAATAGTCCAAGCCGATACCAATCAGGGGCCCACCCCTCTTGACCCAAAATAGGGGTCAAATTCAAGTATAAGCTCTCTCCTCATTTAAGCATAATGTAGATATCTAATAAGCCTCGTTTTAGTGTATATAATAGTTTGAATTCAATTAATGTATATATGTGTGATAACTTAGCCATACATGTGGAATAGTAATAATTGTGAAAAATGTTCGTTCTCAAAGCATCTAGCAAAAGACCAGTTGAACCGGGCAGATTGGGTGCTTAACACCTTCCCAACTCTATAATCTGACACTTACCCTAAATCTCTAGATCAGACCAAATTTCGGGCCCTTTTTTGAGGAATCGGGCCCACCCCTGGGTCCTAGGCCCATAACCCTAGGTGGTGACTCCAAACCCATTTGCATGATCCCAATTTTCGAATTAAACCATCATCAAAACCCCCATCTCAAATGATGAATTTTACACTCTTGCGAAATAGGCCTCCACGTATCTCCAAGCGGCTATACGGTGGTGCGGGGCCCGTAAGCAAAGGACACATGACTCGAACCCCTCTCCCCCTCATATGAAGGTGAAGGGAGAGAGAGGAGAGAGGGCGGGGATCCATCTCCGGCCGCTACCCTCACAGTGGGGGCTCCACTGGGGATAAATGTCAAGCTTCCAATACTAGATGCTATAGCTTAAGCCGCTAACGTTCGGTTCAGATAAGTCAAGTCCCTTCGGTCAGTTAGCTCAGGTGGTCTTCCCTTATCTTCCATATTAAATGCAAGAACATTTTCTACCACATTTGTTTGAAAACATGTTTGGCTAACCCCATGTTTGTAATTATATTCACTAACTACATCATGCATCATGCTCGAAGTGAAATCATTTGGAAAGGGACTCTCTGTCAGGCCCGCACCCTCAAGGAGGTCAGTGCATGTCATGGAGAGTACTCTAAGAGCAAATGATACCCACTTCCTATACAAGAATGAAAGGTATTGTTAAATGGCGAGGATGTTGTATTTGTGCCAGCACCCTCGGGGAGGTCCGTGCACTTTATAACATTATAAGATCGAATGCGTCATCAAATAACGAGGATGTCTGTATTTATGCCAGCACCCTCGGAGAGGTCTGAGTACTTTACGACATTCTGAGATTGAATGATATTTATCATATATTACACTTTTGAACACAATCACTCACGGTTCCACCACCCCGTGGCCAATTGCCTAACCTCGTGTGTAGTCATGAGTAATGGGCAAGGAAGTCATCCCTTGATCTCGTACCTATGGGTATATGAAAAGGATCACGTACCTTGCATATATAGATCCTATCAAAGAAGCCTTGTCTGTCCAATTACATCCACCGTATGCTCGCATCATGTAGAAAATAGATGAAGAAGCTAGGAGTGCCACAAGCTAATTATAGAACTTGTTTGTAGTCTTGAAAAGGAATGTTCCTACACTATATTCCCGTTGTAAAGAATTGCTTTCCTAAAGTGGGTTTTGGATCAAAGGTGTCCCTCCTCCTTAAGGAAAAAGTCCAGATACGTGACTCAGGGGCAATCCCGCTAGAGCCACGTTAAGTCCCGAGAAGTCTCGAGAAAATCAGGAGGAAGAACACCTAGTGAGAAAAGAGCAAGGAAAGCATGACTTTATTACATTGAATGTCTTATGGGAATATTCTCAATAAGCCATTTGTATGAACTTCTTGCTTATGGTATTGGGTGCACAAAGGGCATTACACCCTATCCACCCCCTACCATTTAGTGGACTAACTTTGGATGAATCATTGGTTATTAATTTGACGAATGTGTAAACAAGGGGTTGGGAATTCAAGAATCCTAAAATAAACCACTTTTGGTTCAGGCATAGTTCCACATCTCACATATTCATCACGGTCCCTTTGGACAAGTCAGGGTAATCGGTTAACTCGTCTAAATCCAGAATCACCTCCGTCATCTCTTCGAGATTGTCTACTACCAGGTGATTACAGCCAGTAAGCATAGATCCACCCAACATGAAAACAACTGAACAGGCCTGGGTCCATCCTGTGGAGACCTTGCAGATAGAAATGGTTGAAGTCAAAAGAGGGATAGATCAGATACTACTTACAGTTCATAACCCTCTCAGAGCTGATCCCAAGAATGAGCTAGCACCGGTAACAGGAGATGTAGACCAGAATGGAGCTACAGGTCATCGTGGGAATTCTTCCCGAGTCGACTTAGGGGAACCAGAGCATGTCCGGCCAACCGGTTAGAGAGGATCTTCACCTACCCATCCAATGGTCAACTAGGGGCCTATTCCAGGGTCCCTTCTCTTAGGGTAGTGGTCGAAGATGAAGAGGAATTTACAGTACACATCCGCTTTAAGCCTCCAGAGATGGAGAAAGAAAGGAAGCTTAGAGAGCAGTTAGAGAAGTTGGAGAACATGATTCGAGCAGGAAAAGGTTCAGAAGGCCAAGCAGTGGATTATGAGGAAATGAGTTTCTTCTTTGGAGCAAGAATTCTAGAAAAATTTAAATGGCAGACTAATAGATTTGATGGGTCAGGAGACCCCAAGGCTCATCTCAAGGTCTTCCTTAGCTTCGCTAAGTCATTGCAACTTACAAATAACCAGATGGGGCAAGCCTTTATGTTAATCCTATTGGGACCAGCACTGAGGTGGCTCACGTAGTTGGAGTCATCATAAACTCAGAATTGGGTGACAGTAGTGAAGGCCTTCACCAAATAGTACTCCTACAATACTGAGGTGGATGTGAAATGTCGGAAGCTTGAGATGTTGAGGCAACAACCTAAGGAAGAATTCACCACCTTCTTGATGAGATTCAAAGATAAGGCAGTTAAGATGGCAGATAGGCCTCCAGAAGCAGAGTAGGTAGAGATGTTAATAGAGAACTTGTCAAAGTCCTATTATGATGTTCTTTACTATCAGCATTTCAAAACTTTTGATGCCTTGATAGCCACCGGCACACGGGTGGAGAATAGAATTCACAGAGAGTCCCAGTATCAAGGATCCTCCCAAGATGCAAGCAATAACACCCGAGTCAGATGGGGAAAGGGTCCAAAAACTAATATGGTAAGTGCGGTTTAGCAATCAGTCTCACCAACCACTTCTTCATAGCCCTTCATAATACAAGCAAATGCACCCACCCAGAAGGCTCTTTGCCCAAGAAGGTAGTTTTTTGATCTGGGAATGCCCGTAATGGCCACATATGAGAAGTTAAAGAAGCAAGGATTGCTAGGGATAGTGGCTTCAAGAGTGATTAGCAACCCTCCTCTAGCTTGGTATAGGGATCATGAGTATTGTGCCTACCATACTCAGATGGGGTACAATACTGAAAGATGTTTGGGTTTACAGCAAGCAATTCAGGACTTGGTAGACAATAGAACAATTGAGGTCAAGATCAAATAGCCTCCCAATGTCAATACTAACCCACTCCCTAATCATGTGAACAATCTGGATGAAGAAACTACAGAGAGTGACCCCACTTAACTTATTGTACCTAGAGCTTAGAAGAATCATATGAATGCCCGTGCTTATAGAAAAATCATGAGTCAAAGTGCTGGAGTCATAAGAACCCCCAGAAGAAGAGAATCATTAGAGGAAGAGTCAGAAGATCGGGTGCCCCCCGTCCATCCTTGTTACACCTGTGCCCTAATCCGATCTAATTTGAACTGTGGTGACAGGCCTCAGATTGGAGATCAGAAGTACTATCGAGTTTTGGCTCACGGCTGCACATTGTGGAAGGGGTAGAGATAACCCCACATGTTTATGCATTGCATGCCTATCTAGTTGGAGGGGATTCATACCATTCGATCCCAGAAGGTAAGTTAATTGACTCCCCACACTTAATTTTCGGCACACATCATAATTGTCGAAAAGCCTTGGGCATGTCCGAGGACAACCACCTGTGTGAGATTAACCATGGGATAGCAAACTACAAAGACAACAAGCTGTCTTGACCACTGGAAACAAGCCATCACAAGTAGCCTGGGCATGAATCTGGTGCCTATTTTCAGTGGGTCCATAGGCTACTATCGAGGTTCCGATGCCCTTGGGTCCTACCACTCGCATCGTAAATGGTTTCGAATGATCCCAAATCATCCTTTACACTTTCCTCATGATGTGAGCACCTTATGGACCTAAATGTGCGGGTTCTCGTGCCCCAAATTTTAATTTAACCCGATTGGTTCAAAAGAGGTCCAAACCAAACGGCTAAGGCCCAACTTAAGTTATAATTTGGGAAATGAGGATTAATTTCCTCATTTCCCTTGTGCCCAACATACGAGAGGAAGGAAGAAGAAGAGGAAGAAGGAGGCAATTGAAGGCTTACCTTAGTGCTGGCTACCGCCTTGTTGCCGGAATCGCTGCCAGAGGTAAGTACAACCTCCCATGCCACGCTCTCTCTTCATTTTGACCTAGAAAAAGCTAGGTATGGATGGAATCTTGGTGTACACACCATGTTAGGGTTATAGGATGGGTGTTCTACCCTCCCGGTGTTGTTGCCGAGCTCGAACCCAGCCTGGTGAGCTCTGACAACATGTAATGCTAAAAGACCAACTAGGATTTTGATCATTTGATCGACGTATCTCCCAAATGGCTTGGTGAAAATGGAACTTTATTGGCTTAGAATGATGCTAGGGACATCCCCTACAAACTCCATGGAACAAATCCCAACAATCAGGCCCGAGCCAAAAAGCCATAAATTGGTTGGACTACTCTATACCTCCACCGAAAATAGTCCACCATATCCATTGGGTCTATTTTTGGTGGCATATTTCTGATGGACATGGAGCCTTATATGCTCTCTGTCACCTCCACCAGAAATAGGTCTGATATTTCTGGTGGAAATGCCCTGTTTTTGGTGACATTACTGTCATTGGGAGACAGTGTCTGTACACTTGGGGGTGACCTGTGTGGGTCCCTCCCAATGTTTTCGATGCGTACTGATGTACGATTCCTTGTGTCTAGGACAGTGATGCGCACGTGCCTCGAAGTTGGAATTGAATTGATCGATCGATGGTCGTACTTGAACCCGAACACGATCGATCATAAAACAGGTGAGGGATGGACTGTGTTTATTTATTTTTATTATTTAATATCTCATATGCTTAGAATTATATGTTTCATTGAAATTTTCATTTTACGATCATGATATGAATTGTATGAAAATGTATGACGGGATCCTATGTGGTCGAGGTGGTACTGGTACCGTGATCACCATGTGTTTGGTTGTGTGTGTGTGTGAGACGGAATTTGATGTTGCCGAGGTGGTACTAGTGTCGTGATTATCGTATGTATGTTGCATTCATGCATTGATTATGTGCATTAGAGTAAGTTGTAGTCGCGGGTTACACTTTGCGACCAAGGTTTCGCTGGTATCGTGTACCCTGAGATTACATTTGGAAATGAAAATGCTTCGTGGCCGAGGTCTTGCTGGTGTTGTGTAGTCCATACTCCATTGTGATATGTATACTAAATTAGGTAAACGGTCTCGGGTTACACTTTGTGGCCAAGGTCTCTCTGGTATCGTGCACCCGGGACTGTATTTGGAGATGGGTTACACTTTGTGGCTAAGGTCTCTCCGGTATCGTATAATCCATACTAATTGTATCATTATGAAGGCATGTAATATATATGTGGTTAGGTATCACTCTCTATGCCACACACTCTTACCAACAGGGGTTGAGGTGTTGGATAAGCCATTATGGTATGCTTGATGAGCCTTTCCAAAGTGCCACTCCTGCAGTACGATGTGATTGTTGCTAGAGGCGGGAACCTGTCCGGTGTGGACGATGTGTTACTGGTGCTATGACTGCCAGGAGGGGCTTATCAGGAGTTTGTCAGGTGACCCATGGATGCATGCGGGGACCGATAGGCTTCTAATCACGGCTAGGGTTTGTATCGCTGCGTGGTTGATGTCGTTTCTGAGACGAGGGATACAACCTAATGCATCGTAGTAGCATTCACTAGACTTAGTTTGTATTGTTAGGTGGATAATGCATCACGAGCATCATGGACTATGTGTTTAATTTTCGTAATTATGCATCATAAATATTTCTGCTATTGACTTGCTTGGATGTGCTTGACCCCACCCCTCATTGAGCGAGTTGGAAAGCTCACCCCACATATACACCCCTTTTTAGATGATGATGCAGGTACCATGGCTTCGATGGTGGGTGATCCAGTATCTTCTGGGTTAGAGTATGGTGTGAGTGACTGGTGGATGCCAGAAGCGGAGGAGCACAACCAGGACTATGGTTGCGATCACTGTGCTTATGCCGCACCGTGAGATTGTACATCCTCTTTTGATACTTTTGGATATAGTTATTGATTGTATATTTTCTTGAGATTGTAGTATATGTCATGGATGAATGTAACAGAATAACTCGGTTAGTGCTATTATATTACCATTATATGTTTCTCCATTTATTTATAAATTCCGCTATTATACTCTGATTTTGCTACTTATACTGGTTTTTGATGTGAGATTGTGAAAATGTTAAGGTACTGCTATTAGAGATTCTGGTAGGTTGTAAGATAGGTACGTGCCTTATTTAAACCATCGGTATTCCTAATGGTAAATTGGGTCTACTGGGAGTGGGGTGTGACAACTATGGTATTAGAGCGCAATGCTCTACCTTAACTCACAATCTTAGCCAAACTATGATTTTGGGAAAATTAGGATTTAATAAAAATCTCAAGACAACAATAATAGCAATTTCACACTAGGAGACAAGGTGTTAAAGCCGTTTCATTACAATAAAGAACTTGAATACACAACTTACACTTTTTATAAAAATTAAAGTACTGAAAGCAGGAAAACCTAACTAGCCTAAGTCTAAGAAATTAAACAACTGAAGAAAATGACATAATATAAAAGTTCAATTAAACCTAAAATATCAAACTCAAATAAAACATAAAAAGGGAAATCCTAAAAGCTACAGTGGAAAGCATGCCATTACTCTTGCTACTACTGCTACTAGTTCTGTTCTTGGCCTTGAGCCTGGTTCGGCTATGCGTTCCTAGAGGAGGCACCGGGATTCCCAGATGGAAGACCATCGTCTGCATTTGTGCCTCTAGGGAAGCCACTCTATTGTCCATATGATAATAGGTCCTATCCATGATCTCGAGGTGGCTGTCCATGCTCCTCGTCAATGACATTGTGGTATCCAAATGGGCCATAACATTATTGAGACCATAAGGCCTCGCACCCCTAGTGCTTTGAGATGTAGAAGTCGCCATAGAACCCATAACCTAGGGAATAGGTGGTGGAGCCCCACCAACCCCAGTAGCTTCTCCTCCTGCACCGACATCACTGGCACCACCACCCTCTACCTCTATAGGCTGCTGACCCTCTCCTGGGATAGGTGTCACCTCCCTTAGATTTATGGTCATCTTCCTCAGCGAGTCTTAGTTGAAGTCTATGGCCTCTTCACCCAAGCATGCCTCACCCTCCAAGTCCACCCCAAAGTGGCAGAAGATGTCAGTCAATATCCTTCCGTAGCATAGGTTCCCTACTTAGCGATCTTGCCCTCAGATCAAATTACCATGGTTCATATTAGGAGGTATGGCAGATGTATCTGCACCCCCATGTACACGCAGTATGTTACATAGGCTTGAAGGGTAGATATCTCGTTACAATGTCCGTAGGTGGGGAGGGCATTCAGCTGAATCGTACAACAGACAACCTTGGGTGTGGCAAAGTAGTTGACTGAATGGTTCCATCCCTTGGCTTCTTAGTCAGCATGTCATTAATCTTCTGGAAGGTATCAGGACTCTGAAATTCATATGCTGGGGTTCGAGGTGGGCAGTACACTAGATCACCTGCATTGCTGATCATCAAAATATTGGCCAGCGGCCCCATGTCAAATGAGATCTCCACCCCCTTCACATAGGAGGTGATCCACATCTCTTCTGTGCCCCGATTCTTGCATTTTATGTTGGAGTAGAATAGCCTGACCAATGTGGGGTAGTAGTATTTGTTGGGTTACAGGATGCGGTACCACCCGATCTCCTCAAACTGTTGACGAAGACGAAATGTGTGGAAGTCATTGGTTCTCACATAGACTCCTGGGTCGACGTTGCGGCACTTAAAGAACTCCCAATGGTCTCGCTCAACCACAGAGCGGAACAAGATTGGGTTGAACTGCTCAACGACATCTTGCTCCTCTTGTATAAGAGCACATCGGGTACATACACGGCATCCAGACATCGTTGTAAGATGATTGCTAAGGATTTGGAATGAAAAACCTAGTTAAATGGCTGCATGCAAAACTCACAGAGAAAAAAATCACAAAACTAGGTTACAGAGAGAGAAAACATACTTTGGATGCGAATGAGGCTCTAATCGATCGCGAAATAGTACAATGAAGGTGGGGAATGGGTAGCAAAAGACTCCTTGGCCATTTCCACACCCTTCTCACAAGAGTAAATAGGGTTTTATGTGAATAAGCCAAGGCCCGAGCCTATTTAAAGACGATTTGGTGCCACTGGAAACAAGTCACCGGAAACACTGGGCATGCTTCCGGTGCCTGTTTTCGGTGAAGGGGAAAAGTTAAGTTTGGCCTCTGTTTTGCTCACCAGAAATAACACTGATATTTTCGGTGGGATAAACCATATTTCCGGTGGTTTGAGTGCCTGTTTCCGATGGACTCATTTGAAAAATAAATCATGTTATTTTTCAAACCTAAGTTTTTATTTGGTTCCTTTTGATGGTGTGACTCTTTGGGATATGTGCGTGATCGGATTTTAATATGTGTGGACCCCATTTATGCATACACTAACCCTAATTTTTCCAATTGTGTATGTGAGACCCACTATGCATGCATGTGTTCTAATTACATGCAACCTTGTTTATGCATGTGCACTAATCGGATTCCTTTGTAGGAATCATGTCACCCCGGAACACTCGATCCCAATCCCAATCACGCCCGTCACCTCTCGCTTCCCCTACAAAGAATCGGGGTAGACCCCATAATACACCATCGGCCTCGCTTGTAGTTATAGCCCAAGATGTGGCATCCATCATGAATAACATGATGTGGGAAGTGGAAGAAAGATAAAACCAATTTATGGCCTGGATCGATAATAGAATCCAAGCGGTAATGGAAGCTCGTAATGCACTGCCTGCACCTCCTACTCCATTGGCACCCGTTCCAATACCCACTAGATCAGCTACCCTTCAAACATCTGGTGGGGCACATATGCATGGTCATATGCAAGATCTGATGCTAGAACAAGCTCAAGCCCATATAGAGGGCTGGACAGACTTGACAAAAATGATGGCAAAGTTTCAATGGCTTAGGCCCCCATGTTTCTCTAAGGTGGGGCAAGACTCGTTGTATCCATCAAAATGGATTGGTGGAATGGAGAAGGTTTTTAGACTGATGGACTGCACTGATGAGCAGAAAATTTTGTATGCAAGCTATCAATTATATAATAAAGCAGATGATTGATAGAGTGCCACCGAACCTATTCTGAGGGCTAGTAACCCAAACCCTACTTGGGCAGACTTCAAAGGGGCCTTCTTTGAGAACTATTTTCCCAAAAGCTTCTAGGATAGGAGAGAGAGTGAGTTCTCTTAGTTGATTCAAGGTCTCCAGTCAGTGCTCGAGTATCAGCAGCACTTCGAGGAGCTATTCCATTTTGCTCCTAGGCATCTGAGAGGTGATAGCACCAAGGAAAAGAAGTTTGAGAAAGGGTTGAGGCCAGGTATTGGGTCAACCATTGTGGGGTTAAAACTACAAACCTATGCTGAGGTGGTCCAAGTGGCCAAATCTATGGAGGACTGGCGTAGGGATAACTACACTACTCAACAATGGACGGGAAAGAAGCCAATGGGGTCTACTAATTCTAGGGGAGGTAGCAAACCCTTTGAGCGCCCTATGCCAACCCATTTCTAGTGCAGTTTAGGAGGCCTGATGTTAGTCAGACTTCCCAGTCCCCCCGATCTAGTACTGTATCTCAGTCTTCGGGATCGAGCCTGAGATGTTTCATTGTGATTAGTCAGGCTACATGGCGAGGACATGCCCCCACTGAAGGCCAGGTGATGCACCCTACACTATGCTACCTAGGCCCCAGCAGACATATTCAACCCCTAGGCTAGCACAATGCGTATAGGGCCAGAGACCATAGGGTAGAGTGTTTGCTATAACTACAGAAGATGCTAAGGCTGCACCCGGTGTAGTGACAAGTACATTATTGATATCATTATTGCTTGCACATGTATTATTTGACTCAGGAGCCTCGCATTCGTTCATGTCATTGACATTTGTAAAGAAATGAGAATTCCACCTAAGGGACTGACTCAATGTTTGGCAGTGAGCACTCCTATAGGAAGTGTGGTGGGTTTGAACTATGTTTATGAGCCTTATCCCGTGACCATAGGTGACCATGAGTTGAATGCTCACTTGATCGAGTTGCATATGATCGACTTCGACGTGATTTTAGGAATAGACTGGTTGTCCACATGCAAAGCCAGTGTGCTATATGCAGAGAAGGCTATCATTTTCAGACCTCGTGATGATGATGAATTTGTGTTCCAAGGGGATAAGCCCAAGAAGCCCAAGAAACCCAAGAAAGTTATCATATCTGCACTCTAGATGAAGAAGCTACTGGATAAGGGATGTCAAGGCTACTTAGCATCCGTGATGGATATTGAGGTAGAGATTAGGTGATTGACTGAGCTAGATGTGGCGAGGGAATTTCCCAATGTATTCTCGGATGACTTGACAGGTTCAACCCTAAACGGAGAGACAGAATTTACTATAGACCAACTCCCTGGCTCGGCACCAGTGTCAAAGGCCCCTTACTGCATGACCCCCACAGAGTTGAAGGAATTATAGTTGCAACTTCAAGACCTTCTATAGAAGGGATTCATTAGACCTAGTGTATCCCCATGGGGAGCACTGGTATTGTTCGTCAAGAAGAAAGGTGGGAGTATGAGATTGTGCATCGATTACTGGGAGCTTAATAAGCTGACCATTAAGAACCGGTATCCTTTACCAAGGATCGATGATTTATTTAATCAGTTGTAGGGTGCTATGATATTTTTTAAGATTGACCTTAGATCGAGCTACCACCAGCTTAGGATCAAGGACAGTGATGTCAGTAAGACAGCCTTCAGATCAAGGTATGGACATTACGAGTTCTTGGTAATGTCATTTAGGTTGACCAATTCACCAGCTGCATTTATGGATTTAATGAACTGGGTGTTCTAGGAT
Organism: Macadamia integrifolia; assembly: GCF_013358625.1. Taxonomy (NCBI): domain Eukaryota; kingdom Viridiplantae; phylum Streptophyta; class Magnoliopsida; order Proteales; family Proteaceae; genus Macadamia; species Macadamia integrifolia. The sequence continues at coordinate 239,706 of NW_024868081.1, forward strand.
GTCTTGGATAAGTTTTTCATAGTATACTCAACCCAAGGGGGGTGGGAATGGTTTGAGTAGACCGCAACAAAATGGATCATTCGTTAAAAGGCTTTATTTTCTTATCTTGTCTTAAAAGGATCTAGTTGGTCTTTCCGCCACACCATCCAATTTGGATCCGCTTTTGAAGTGTTGATAATGGCAAGCAAGCGAAGAGATCTCTCCCCTCTCCCATTTGGATTGGGAAGTGTTCCTGTAATACCCTACTTCTTAAACCCGGTCTGATTTCATGGTTGACCCGGTTTAACCATGCAGGACCCGAACCAGAGAGAGTTAAGGCAGGTTCCTTATGGACCATGATGGCAAGGGTGACCTTAAACACCGGTTGGCCCAACCAGTCCAAGCCAGTGCCAGAGGAGACAGGTGTACCCAAGACGTGTACATGCTCCTATCATAAGGTCATGTACGGATAAAGCAGGTATGTAGCCATATCTTAAGGCGTATACGTATATTACTTCTTATGCCAAGAGTGAGATTCGTGCCGAGGGCCGAATTCTGTCAAAATCCCACTTGTTGGCCAAGTTTTGGCCCTCAGGTGGGCGGTCACAGGTGGGTGTATCCACCCACCTGAGTGACCCACCCATGTGATTACTTAGTTATTTTAAGAAGTATATATAGCATTTATGTTCCTTTTTCTTTTCTCATTTATGACACTCGGACGTTGGTGAGAGGAGTAAAGAGGATAGAGAAAAGAAGGGAAAGAAGAGGAGAAGAGAAGGAAGAGGAAGAAGAGATGGATTTCAGTGGTGCCGAGGCCTGATCTTCCCATTCCGACCCCGGAAGAGTGATCTCCATCACTAGAGCTACGTTTAGAGGTGAGCAAAGGCTAGGTTCCTTAAACTTTTACCATACCCAAGTAAAACCTTTGATTTGGGTAGGGTTTCTTGAGGTCTTGCAAATCCCCTTTAAGATGATGAATCTAAGGTTTAATAGATGATCTATGTGTTGATTTTGAAGGATTTGAAGAAGGGTTTTCACGGTTGCAAGAACATTGGTGATTGGAAGTGATTTTGGGGTTTTGAAGGAGTTCATGAGCAAAGAAGGTAAGATGGCTTTCCATTCCTTAAATCTAACCTAGATCTAGGTTAGAACCATCTTATGAGACCTTGAATGTGTGAAGAATGGGTTTGGAAAAGCCCCATTTGAATCCCCAAAGGTTGGGGGAAGTTTGGGAAGAAATAGCATTTTTCTGCCAAGACCAATGGGCCAAACCTGTGGGCCATTTGGCCCGCCTGAGGGCACCCGCCTAAGAGGGCAAGACCATCGGGCCCAACCGGCGGGCTGACCGGTGGGCCACCCTACCCACCGGTCTTAGCAGGACCCTCGGGCCCAATCGATGGGCCAACCGGCGGGCCGACCTACCCGTCGATCAGGATCGGTGGGTTTGACTGGTGGGTCAGACAGGTGGGCTGTCTGACCCACCCGAGAGGCTCCCAACGTGATTTTTACATCCGAACGAACCCAAAACGGACGTGCGACCTTCTTTTAGAATTCTAAACATGATTTTGTCATTGGATCGTGTTAATTTTGATCCCAAAATGGTGAAGTGCTAACCCCATTCACTTATGTTAGGTTCACCAACATGGTACGCTTCTCGCACCGGATCTCACTCGTATCGAGCGTGAGTCCTTGTACACTACAGGTAAGTGGGGAGAGGACATTTGGCCTTGATTCAAGGCATTGTTTGGCATTCATTTAATTGTATCTAGACTAGCCATGTCATCATGAAAATGCTATGTAGATTAGTCATCCTCACATTGTTATGCCATGGGTGCTGTGTTTATTTGTCTAAATGCCAAGTGATGATATGCTTATGTGATGAATATTGATATCATTGTGCATGATGCATTGATAGACTAGATGCCGTAGTCGACTTGGAAACGAGTGCATTGGTGACCCATGGTATGGGACGCGGTGGCACTATACAATTGTACTATTGTCATATAGGAGTATGCGGTTTAGGATAATCATCTTCCCAACAAGGGTTAAGGTGTTGGGTTACCATTTGGGGGGAAGCAGTGGTTGCGGTTGTCGGGTCACTGTGGCGGTTAGACATTACGCCCGGCTGGTCATTAGGACAGTCGGCAACCCCAGTGGTATATTCAAGAGGGCTAATCGTACTGCTTTTAAATTGCTGGAGTCAACACCTTTAATTTTTGTCATTTATTTTATGTTGAGAGTCAGTGGTCGGCATGTTTTTACTTTTCTAAGTACTCATGGTGGGCCTTCTCCGACAGCTCTATGGGCGTATCGCGGGATGAAGTTCGCAGCTCGTACCCGGAGTATACGCGCACTATGTTTGTAGTAGCACTAAACCAAAGACTTGTAATGTTGCTTAGGTGGATGTGATTAAAAATGTATTGCATAGCATATAGTGCATATGGTTGTGATTGTTGTGTGGACTGCTGTGTGGTCCATCTTTCCACTTACTGAGCTAGTGAGCTTATCCCATGTGTGCACCTCTTTTAGATGATTTGCAGGTCATCAACCAGATGAGCACGGGGCGGGTCCCACCGTTGAGTTCCCTGAAGAGGACTGGTGGGTCCCTGAGGAGTTAGAGCACGACACTGATTGCTCGTGCGAGAGTTGTGCTGCGGGATCGCATTTCTGATGCCGAGCTGAGCTCTACCTTTTGATGCCGAGCTGGGCTCAACCTTTGATACCGAGCTGAGCTCTAAGCTCTGATACCGAGCTGAGCTGTACACTCTGATTTTTTGATGATTCCTTTTGAGTACTTGATATGTAAATTGTATTCTTTTTGTATAAATATCATGCTTGCGGGCCCACATGTACTTAACTATTGTATTACAATTTGGGTATCAAGTATTATGGGAATATTCACAGGTAAATCAAGTCTTCCGCTGAACTGATGAGCACTTTCTTAGTTGTGTATATGCTGTGGTGGAATACCGTATCAGATGATCCTGGCAGATTTGTGTTAATCGGTGTTAACCCGGTCACTGGCCCGGTTATGTGTGAACGGGGTGTGACAACGGTGGTATCAAAGCGTGATGCTCTATTCCCCTCACAGCATACCATTAGACCCCATAGAATCTATAATAGGAAATGGGATGGGGTTAATGTAAAAACTTTAAAGAGATAAAAGCCGAAGAAAGAAAGTAATAAAAATGGTTGCATTTAGATATTGCATTCATGGCATGCATGAGAGAAAATGAGAGGTTAATTAATTGAGGTCATAACCCATCGAGTACAAGTTTGACGAAATTTCGGCAGCATAATGGCCTAAAATGATATTTCCAAAAAAGTTTTCACACAAACACCTGATAAACAATATATCCATATATATAATAATGATAACAATTAACAAAGACACCACAACTAAACTACACAAGTTATCAAACATACAAATTCATCACAAACCACTATCAAAACACATCATCCCATAAATAAGTCCAGTTACAGAGAAAGTACAAAGAATGAGAAAAGAAAACAAAATTTCAATAGGATCAACAATAGGAAACAGATGAGAAGCTGGTATGGACGAGCTAATTCCTCAATGATCATCGTCGTTGTCGTCGTCCAATATTACTACGTTCGTCGGAGGTCTAGAGTTGACGTTGAGTCGATGGTCGTAGTAGTCAAACCTCGAGTTCACCAGCCGTACCTCCCTCCGAAGTCGGCCAAAATCTGTTGAGATGGCATTGGCCGTGGTATCCAAGTCCTGGCCCAGTTTGAGGAAGGAGTTCTCCAAGGTAGCCTGCCTCTCCAAGATGCATTCCTCCCTGGAAGCACTCTCATCCGGTCTTCTTAGCAGCTGATCTTGGCCATCCTTCAAAGCCCTTATAGTGGACATCATGCCCTCAAAATCATATGCACCACTCTCCGGTGGTGGGGCTCTATGCTGTGGGCCTGCAGCTCTAGTGAAGCCAGGATCAGTACCTCTTAACTCCTGAGGCACCTCCTCAAGGATGTCCTCATCCACCAAATCATCCTTCTCATCCTGAGGAACATAGTCCTCATCCTCCTCACTAGACTCCTCCTCCATGGGAATATCCTCCATAGGGGGAGCCCTCCTATCCCTAGCTCTCTGAGCTCCTGCTCTCTGAGGTATATCCATAAGGTTGTGGAGACCCATCCTCAAGAGATTTCCCCTATCGAACTTATCCGCTAGAGTCTTCCCCTCCTCACCACTCAGGTCCACTCCGAAGAACTCAAAGATCCTAGTGAGGATCCTGCCATATGGAAATCCTCCATCCTCGGGGTGAGAAGTGTGGTGCTCCATGGTCTTGAGGATGACGTAGGGTAAGCACAAGTGCTCGTCACCTCCCTTTAAAGCCTTATAGATGCAGAAGGCTAAAAAGGCTACCATGAAGCCCACCTGGTTCTGGTGACCTCCTCTGGGGAGCAAGTTGAACTGGACCAATCGGGCAAATACACGAACCTCCAGGAAAAATGATGTCTCGGACTCTGGACGTGCACTGCTACCACAGATGGTCTCATAGATGTAGTCCGGTGTCTCCAAACTCATGAACAGACCCATGGGCTTACTCCTGGGAGGACTGTAGAAACGGTGCCTGGCTGCAAAGATACCCAAAATGCTAGCCAGGGTGTCCACAGTCAGCTGAATGTCCACCCCCTTCACCATATTGATTATAACATACTCCCCGTACTGGTAGGAAACCTCCAGGTTGCAGTAGAATCTACGGACCAACTGCTCATAGCACGGACGGTCTATGTGGAGGATAGACTGCCAGCCCAGTGCTGTGAACCTCTCCTGAAGCTGAATCTTGTGGAAGTCGTCAACTACCATAGTCTTCTCCATCATTACAGACCTCTTCAGGAAGGCCTGCCAGTTGGCTGCTGCCTTTGAACAACGGAAGAGTTCCTCGTCATAGTCAGAATGATCGATGGGGGCAGGTCCGGGTCACCCTGTGCGGGGGGCTGGAGAACTAGTCCCCGTACTCTTCCACTTAGAAGCGGTGGTCTTACGCTGAGTGCCAGAGGATGCGGGCTCCTTGCCTTTGCGAGATGACATCCTAGCAAGAAAAAGAGGAAAGAAGGGTAAGTGACAAAACAGAAATCATGAAAAGAAATAGAATGTGACAGAAAGGGGCAAGTAAAGCATGGCAAGTGGAGAATGATAGAAAAGAAAAAAAAACCCCAATTCTCATTGTGCAACTTCAATCTAAGGAAGAAAAAAAAATGGAAAGACTCACAATAGAGTGAAGCATGAAGCTTACGTGCTCATGGATGAAATGCCGTCATTCTACAATTTAGAATATGCAAAAACATCTACTATTATGCTATTGAAGTCCAAAAATACGAAAGGATGTAAAGAAAATCAAAGAAAACCCAACACAAAAGATGGATTTTCATGGGAAGATATGGAATTTCAAACATAAGGGACTTTCTATGATCTCTATAGCATGGTAAGTACAAATCAAACAAAATGCATTGCATTTGAGTCATTAATTGGGGAAAAAGAGCGAGAATTGAAGAAATCCCCAAATTTGAGAAAACTACGGCACGGTTGGGGTTTCTCTAAAAAATGGAAAAGTAAATCCTAGAACTGGAAATGAATCACAAGAGAAACATCACATTCACATGGAAACACTGTTCTATGGAAAGAAACATGGGAAAAGAACCTAGATTAAAGTCTACACAGGAGTTCTACCCCCCCAGTACAAGTTCTGAGAAGAAAAGGAAGAAGAAACTTACTTGTGAGTAGAGGAGTTGAATCTTCCCAAAAGCGCCGGATCGTTGAGTGAGATCGCTAGTGGAAGTGTCAAAAAGATCTCCAAAATCGCCTGGGGGAGAGAGAAAGAGAGAGAGGAAAATGAAAGGAATAAAGAAGAACAGGGCTTAAAAGGCCCTGTTCAAAAATCCCGCTAGGGTAGGACCGGCGGGCCAGACTGGCAGGCCACCCTGCCCACCGATGTCAGCCCGCCGGTTGAAGATTTGGACCGGTGGGCCGACCGACGGGCAGGTTGAGAGGAAAACTTGAAAAAATGGGATTTTTTTTATTATTATTAATATAATTAATATGATTATTGTTATTATTCTTATAATAATATGTTATGGTCAAGTGAGACCATTGACATACTGGTTGAAGCACTAACCCTGTATTTTTGGAATCAAGTTGCAGTTAGCTGCAAACTATCATACACTAATATACCCTGTGTTGGCATATAATTATATGCCGATATAAATTATATGGTGTTTAACCAATGTGATGTATGATATGTTCTAGGTACAGGGATACGATGGTACGTACTAGATCCGGTAGCAATGCACGAGGTACCCCGCGTGGTCCTCGTCCGGTCGGTCGACCACCGAATCCCAAGAGGTCCCGCTCTGGGGGGCAAACCTCACTTCCACTACCTCCAGAGACTTTTGGTTAGGGTGGGGCACATGGGGATCCACCTATGACTACACTTCCGGACCCTCCATCGGTTATTACCCCGGGGGATGTTGCTACCATAATTTAGCAGTCACAACAGGCTTTCCAGCAACAAATGCTTTAGCAACAGCAAGCATTTATGACTGCTATTCAGCAACAATTGGACCTTTCTCAATCAGGTCAACCTCCCCGGATACTTACTCCACAGGACCCGCCTGTAGGGTCTGGCACGGGGCCACAAGTGGGAGGTACACCTCTAATTCCACCATTTAGTATTCCTCCGTATGGGGTGCCCCCTCCATACTCTTACTATCTAGCTTATGCTCCCAATTACCCACCGACGAATAATACGTCAAAGGTAGTGGAGTCATTCAAAAGAAACTTACCACCTATATTCTCTAAGGTGGGGAGTGATCCTCTAGAGCCGGACCAGTGGATCCAGGAGCTAGAGAAAATATTTGAGGTGATTGAGTGCACAGATGCACATAAACTCATTTGTGCGGGGTTGCAACTCAAGAAGGAGGTCCAACTCTTGGTGGCAAGCCTCTAAGCCCATATTATTGGCCGCCCATCTGGAACCCACCTGGGAATAGTTCAAGGAGTTGTTCTTGGACAATCATTACCCACGCAGCTTTAGAGACCGCAAGGAGACTGAATTTATGGCCTTAACTCAAGGAGGTAAGACTATCCTTGAGTACCAACAGCAGTTTGAAAGCTTGTTCCATTTTTCCCCTAGGCATATGAGGACAGCTGAAGAGAAGGCTGCGAGGTTTCTAAAGGGCCTAAAGGCATCCATTGGGTCTATACTTGAGGTCCTAGATTTGACCGTCTATGGCCAGATTGTGCAGAAGGCCAAGACCATGGAGGATAAGCAGAAGGGGGAACAGTCCCTCACCCCTGGACTATGGAAGAGAACAAATCCATTTCTGGATATGGGTAACTCCTCCAAGGCATACCGCGGATCGTACAGTTCGGGGCCTATGTATAGGTAGCCCTATAGGCCATCTGGCTACCCTCCTAGACCAGCTGGTGGTTCGGGCTCCACATCTTTTCGCCCGAACACTAGTGCGGCACCTACAGTTCCAAGGCCGCCCCGACCTCCATCTTCAACGGATCAAGTGCAGAGGGGCCCCGCCCCAGTTTCGACATCTCAGATTCGTTGCTTTAACTACCATTCCTATGGGCACTATGCAAAAGACTGTCGGGTTAGACCAGCCTTACCCTCCAGTCAGCCCTCGGTGTACCGACCTCCCTTAACTCGGGGAAGTCAACCGCAGGGAAGGATGTATGCCCTATCAGCCGAGGAAGCTGAGGCCAGCATCGAAGTGGTAGTAGGTACATTTTAAATTTAAGAATTTCCTGATGTTAAATATTGATGACCTGCTGAAATTATATGCATTGTTACACTAGGTGTCCTATCCATATCGGGCATACCAGCCTATGTTTTATTCGATTGAGGAGCTACACATTCATTCGTATCTAAGAGATTTTCTGAGAAACTTGGGATGCCACCAAGGATCCTAGATTATGGAATGATTGTTAGTACGCTTACTGGTAAAGTTACATAGTTGAAGGAGGTGTATGGGCTGTGCCCAGTGGGGATTAGTGGGAAGAACTTTGATGCACAACTCATTAAGTTTAATATGCAGAATTTTGATGTTATATTGGGCATGAATTTCAATGTGATGTGTGCTGAAAAGCTGATTAGGGTGACAGATGACGAAGGAAGAGAATTGGTATACCGAGCAGATAACATGAAACGGGTGAGAAAGGTCCTTGTCTCCACCCTTCAAGCGGTAAAATTGTTAGAAATTGGATGTCAGGGCTACTTAGCATCGGTACTTGATGTTTATGCAAGGATTACACCTCTAGAAAAGGTAAAGGTGGTTAAAGAGTTTCCCAACGTCTTTCCAGATGACCTAATGCATTTACCGCCTGATAGAGAGTTGGAGTTTTTCATAGACTTGGTTCCTGGAGCAGCTCCAGTGTCTAAAGCTCCATACAGGATGGCACCAACCGAATTGAAGGAGTTGCAGATGCAATTGCAGGAATTATTGGAAAAGGGGTTTATCCGCCCAAGTGTTTCACCTTGGGGTGCCCCAGTATTGTTTGTTAAGAAGGAGGATGCTAGCTTGCGTATGTGCATTGATTACCGGGAATTGAATAAGCTAACCATTAAGAACTCGTATCCATTGCCGCGCATTGATGATTTATTTGACCATTTGTAGGGTGCCAAGGTATTTTCAAAGATAGACCTTAGATCAGGCTATTATCAGCTCAAGATAAAGAGCAGCGACATACCCAAGACAACATTCAGGACTCGGTATGGTCACTATGAGTTCCTAGTGTTATCTTTTGGGTTAACTAATGCACCAGCTGCATTCATGGATTTAATTAATCGAGTATTTCACAATGTCCTCGATAAATGGGTAATTATTTTTATTGATGACATCTTGATCTACTCCAAGACAGAAGAGGAGCACACTCAACACTTGAGAATGGTGTTACAGAGGTTGAGAGAACAACAGTTGTTTTCTAAATACAGCAAATGTGAATTTTGGCTTGAGCAAGTTGGATTCCTGGGGCACGTAGTGTCTAAGGCCGGAATTGAAGTGGATCTTGATAAGGTGAAAGCAGTAGTAGAGTGGGAAAGCCCTAAAAATGTCACTGAAATTAGAAGCTTCTTGGGTTTGGTGGGATATTACCGGCGCTTCATTGAAAATTTTGCTCGGATCTCAGCGCCAACGACTAAATTAACCAAAAGGGTGCGAAATTTGACTGGGTAGAGGAATGTGAGAAGAGTTTCCAGGAATTGAAGAAGAGGTTGGTGTTGGCCCCTGTGTTGACCATCCCTGAAGGCACAGGTGGAATGACAGTCTACACCAATGCTTTCAAAGTTGGGTTGGGTTGTGTTCTCATGCAACGCGGAAAGGTGATAGCGTATGCTTCCCGACAACTAAAGGAGTATGAGAAGAACTACCCCACTCATGACTTGGAACTAGCGCAGTCATTTTTGCCCCTAAGATTTGGCGACATTACTTGTATGGGGAGAAGTGTGAGATATACAGTGATCACAAAAGCCTTAAGTACTTTTTCACCCAGAAGGATTTGAACATGAGGCAGAGGAGATGGCTTGTGCTCATGAAGGATTATGACTGCGACATTCAGTATCACCCCGGCAAGGCAAATGTAGTGGCAGATGCGTTGAGTCGGAAGGCACAGACTGTGTCACTCTCGTACTTAGCAGTCAGCCCATCACTTGTACAAGAGGCGACGCTATTGGATGAAGCTCTCTTATATGAGGGAGCAACCTTAGAGTTTGAACGTTAACCAGAAAACCTTAAATGGTTGACTATATCCTTGACGGCTCTATAGGTGCATCCGACCATTAGACAAGAGGTAATAATGAAATAACCTTTGGATCCTGAATTGCAGCGGATCAGAGTTAAGGTTCAAGATCAAACAATGAACGACCTAGATTTTGTTTTAGCCAGTGATGGGGCATTGATGTTTTGAGGCAGATTGTGTGTACCTGATGATTTGGATATACAAGACAAGATAGTATGAGAAGCACATAGCTCCGAGTACTCACTCTACCTAGGAAGTACAAAGATGTACAAATACCTCAAACAAAACTACTGGTGGCCAAGCATGAAAGTCACAATAGCTCTTTATGTGGTGACTTGTCTTACATGCCAAAAAGTAAAAGCTGCGAAGCATCAACCTTATGGTACTCTTCAGCCACTCCCAGTACCAGAATGGAAGTGAGATAGGATTACAATAGACTTCGTCACCGGACTACCATGTACACCTAAGGGGATGGACGCAATATGGGTGATCGTTGATCGGCTTACTAAGACTGCTCATTTCATTCCCATCAAGACCAAGTTCTCTATAGCCAAATTAGCACAACTTTATATGGATAACATTGTGTGCTTGCTTGGAGTGCTAGTGAGCATTGTGTCAGATAGGGACCCAAGATTCACTTCTAGATTTTGGAAAAGCTTCCAGCATGCCTTAGGATCACAGTTGAATTTGAGTACTGCTTTCCACCCATAGACCGATGGTCAGTCGGAGCGAACCATATAGATATTAGAAGACATGCTCAGGGCATGTACAATGGAAATGTGTGGTAGTTGGGAAGAATATATACCCCTTATGGAGTTTGCCTATAACAACAGTTAACAAGCTACAATTGGGATGGATCCGTATGAGGCATTATATGGTAGGAAGCGCAGGACTCCTCTGTATTGGGATGAGGTAGGCGAACGCCAAATGTTAGGACCTGAAATGATACAGATGACTTGTGACAAGGTCGATGTTATTCGAGAATGGATTAAAGCAGCTCAGTCTCGTCAAAAGAGCTATGCAGACACCCGCAGAAAAGACATTGAATTTCAGCCAGGAGAAAAGGTATTTCTCAAGATCTCTCATCCTAAAGGGTTGCAAAGGTTTCACAGAAAGGGGAAGTTGAGCCCAAGATACATTGGACCATTTTAGATCTTAGCCCGGTTGGCTCAGTAGCCTACATGCTTGCTCTGCCACCTTCACTTGGGGATGTTCATAACCTATTTCATGAATCCATGCTGAAGCAATATGTTCATGATCCCTCTCATGTATTACTCGTGGAACCAAAATACCTAGAAGCTGACATGACCTATACAGAGCAGCCAGCTAAAATTTTGGACCGAAAGGTGAAGACCCTTCGTAATCGCTCCATTTCCTATGTAAAGGTGCGATGGGCTAATCATTCACTTGAAGAAGCATCTTGGGAGAAAGAGGATGAAATCCAATCCAAGTACCCTCATATTTTTGAACAACCAGGTACGCCAATTTCGAGGACGAAATTTTCAGAAAGGGGGGGTAAATGTAATACCCTACTTCTTAAACCCGGTCTGATTTCACAGTTGACCCGGTTTAACCATGCAGGACCCGAACCAGAGAGAGTTAAGGCGGGTTCCCTTTGGACCATGATGGCAAGGGTGACCTTAAACACCGGCTGGCCCGACAAGTCCGAGCCAGTGCCAGAAGAGATGGGTGTACCCAAGCCGTGTACATGCACATATCATAAGGCCATGTACGGATAAAGTAGGTATGTAGCCGTATCTTTTGGCGCATACGTATATTACATCTTATGCTAAGAGTGAGTTTCGTGCCGAGAGCCGAACTCTGTCAAAATCCCACTTGTTGGGCAAGTTTTGGCCCTCAGGTGGGCGGTCACAGGTGGGTGCATCCACCCACCTGAGTGACCCACCCATGTGATTGCTTAGTTATTTTAGGAAGTATAAATAGCATTTAAATTTTCCTTTTTCTTTTCTCATTTATGACACTCGGATGTTGGTGAGAAGAGTAAAGAGGAGAGAGAAAAGAAGGGAAAGAAGAGGAGAAGAGAAGGAAGAGGAAGAAGAGATGGATTTCAGCGGCACTGAGGCTTGATCATCCCATTTCAATGCCGGAAGAGTGATCTCCAACACTAGATCTACGTTTAGAGGTGAGCAAAGGCTAGGTTCCTTAAACTTTCACCATACCCAAGTAAAACCCTTGATTTGGGTAGGGTTTCTTGAGGTCTTGTAAATCCCCCTTGAGATGATGAATCTAAGGTTTAATAGATGATCTATGTGTTGATTTTGAAGGATTTGAAGAAGTGTTTACAAGGTTGGAGAAGCATTGTTGATTCGAAGTGATTTTGGGGTTTTGAAGGAGTTCTTGGGCAAAGAAGGTAAGATGGCTTTCTATTCCTTAAATCTAACCTAGATCTAGGTTAGAACCACCTTATGAGACCTTGAATGTGTGGAGAATGGGTTTGGAAGAGCCCCTTTTGATTCCCCAAAGGTTGGGGAAGGTTTCAAGTGAAAATGGCTTTTCCCGCCAAGACCGGTGGTCCAAGACCGGTGGGTCATTTGGCCCACCTGTGGGCACCAGCCTGAGAGGGCAGGACCCTCGGGCCCAACCAATGGGTCAAACTGGTAGGCCGACCGGTGGGCCGACCTACCCACCGGTCATGACCGGTGGGTCTGACTGGTGGGTCAGACAAGTGGGCTGTCCGACCCACCCGAGAGGCTCCCAACATGATTTTTATGTCCGATTGGACCCAAAACGGACGTGCAACCTTCTTTTAGGATTCTAAACATGATCTTATCATTGGATCATGTTAATCTTGATCTCCAAAGTGGCAAAATACTAACCCCGCTCACTCATGATAGGTTCACCAAATCTTACGCTTCTCGCACCGGATCTCACCCGTACCGAGCGTGAGTCCTTGTACACTACAGGTAAGTGGGGAGAGGACATTTGGCCTTGTTTCAAGGTATTGTTTGGCATTCATTTAATTGTATCTAAACTAGCCATGTCATCATGAAAATGCTATGTAGATTAGTCATCCTCACATTGTTATGCCATGGGTGTTGTGTTTATTTTCTAATTGCCAAGTGATGATATGCTTATGTGGTGAATGTTGACATCATTGTGCATGATGCATTAATAGACTAGATGTCGTAGTCGGTTTAGAAACGAGTGCATTGGTGGCCCATGGTATGGGATGCGATGGCACTATGCAATCGTACTATTGTCATATAGGAGCATGCGGTTTAGGATTATCATCCTTCCCGTGCTACAACCCTTCCCAACAGGGGTTAAGGTGTTGGGTTACCATTTTGGGGGAAGCAGTGGTCGCGGTTGTTGGGTCACTGTGGCGGTTAGACATTACGCCCGGCTGGTCATTAGGACAGTCGGTAACCCCGGTGGTATATTCAAGAAAGCCAATCGTACTGCTTTTAAATTGCTGGAGTCAGCACCTTTAATTTCTGTCATTTATTTTATGTTGAGAGCCGGTGGTCGGCATGTTTTACTTTTCCGAGTACTTATGGTGGGCCTTCTCCGACAGCCCTATAGGCATATCGCGGGATGGAGTTCGCGGCTCGTACCCAGAGTATACGCGCACTGTGGTTGTAGTAGCACTAAACCAAAGACTTAGTAATGTTGCTTAGGTGGATGTGATTAAAAATGTATTGCATAGCATACAGTGCATATGGTTGTGATTTGTTGTGTGGACTGCTGTGTGGTCCATCTTTCCACTTACTGAGCTAGTGAGCTCATCCCACGTGTGCACCTCTTTTAGATGATTTTACAGGTCATCAACCAAATGAGAACGGGGCGGGTCCCACAGTTGAGTTCCCTGAAGAGGACTGGTGGGTCCCTGAGGAGTTAGAGCACGGCACGGATTGCTCGTGCGAGGGCTGTGCTGCGGGACCGCAGTTCTGATACCGAGCTGAGCTCCACTTTTGATGCCGCGTTGAGCTCTACCTTTTGATACCGAGCTGGGCTCAACCTTTGATACCGAGCTGAGCTCTAACCTTTGATACCGAGCTGAGCTGTACACTCTGATTTTTTATGATTCCTTTTGAGTACTTGATATGTAAATTGTATTCTTTTTGTGTAAATATCATACCTATGGGCCCACATGTACTTAACTATTGTATTACAATTTGGGTATCAAGTATTATGGGAATATTCACAGGTAAACCAAGTCTTCCGCTGAACTGATGAGCACTTTTTTAGTTGTGTGTATGCTGTGGTGGAATACTGTATCAGATGATCCTGGCAGGTTTGGGTGAATGGGGTGCGACATAATCTCTATCTTAGTATCTATCACAGATGCTAAGTAGCCTTGACATCCCTTATCCAGTACCTTCTTCATTTGGAGCGCAGATATAATAACCTTCTTGGGCTTATCCCCTTAGAACACAAACTCATCATCATCACGAGGTCTGAAAATGATGGTTTTCTCTGCACATAGCATACTGGCTCTGTATGTGGACAACCAATCCATTCCTAAAATCAAGTCAAAGTTGGTCATATCCAACTCGATTAAGTGATCATTCCACTCATGTTCACCTATGTTCACTGGACAAGGCTCATAAACATAGTTCAAGCCCACTACACTTCTTGTAGGGGTGCTCACAGCCAAACATTGAGTCAGTCCCTTGGGTGGAATGCTCATCTTATTCGCAAATATCGGTGACACGAACGAATGCGAGGCTCCTGAGTCAAATAACACATGTGCAGGCAATAATGATATCAATAATGTACCTGTCACTACACCGGGTGCAGCCTCGGCATCTTCTGTAGTCATAGCAAACACTCTGCCCTGTGATCTCTGGCTATATAGGGGTTGCGCTGGTCTAGGGGCTGAATGTGTCTGCTGGGGCCTAGGTTGCATAGTATAGGGTGCATCACCTGGCCTTCGGTGGGGACATGTCCTTGCCATGTGGCCCGGTTGATCACAATGAAAGCATCTCGGGCTTGATCCCAAAGACTGTGATACAACACTAGATCGGGAGGACTGGAAAGTCTGACTAGCATCAGGCTTCCTGAATTGCACTGAAATTGGGTTAACATAGGGCACTCGAAAAGGTTTGTTGCCTCCCCTAGAATCAGTAGATCCCATTGCCTTCTTTCCTGTCCCTTGCTGAGCTGTGAAATTATCCCTATGCCGATCTTCAATAGATTTGGCCACTTGGACCACCTCAGCATAGGTTTGTAGTTTTAACTCCACAATGGTTGACCCAATACCTGGCCTCAACCCTTTCTCAAACTTCTTCGCTTTAGCTCTATCACCTCGGAGATGCTCAGGAGAAAAATGGAATAGCTCTTTAAAGTGTTGCTGATACTCGAGCACAGACCAGGAACCTTGAACCAACTGAGAGAATTCACTCTCTCTCCTATCCTGAAAGCTTTCCAGAAAATAGTTCTCAAAGAAGGCCCCTTTGAATTCTGCCCAAGTGGGGTTCGAGTTACTAGCCCTCAAAATAGGTTCGGTGGCACTCCACCAATCATCTGCTTCATTCTGTAACTGATAGTCAGCACACAAATTTTTTTGCTCATCAGTGCAGCCCATCAGTTTAAAAACCTTCTCCATTCCACCAATACATCTTAATGGATATAATGGGTTTTGGCCCACCTTTGAGAAGCATGGGACCCTAAGCCGTTGAAACTTCTTTATCATTTTTGTCAAGTCTATCCAGCCCTCTACATGGGCCTAGGATTGATCCAGCATCGGGTCTTACACCTGCCCATGCACATTTGGAAGCCCTTGCCCATGCACTTGTGCCCCACCAGATGTTTGAAGGGTAGTCGATCCAGCGATATTGGAATGGGTGTCGGTGGAGTAGGAGGTGCGGGCGGTGCATTATGGGCTTCCATTGCCCCTAGATCCTATCATCGATCCTGGCCATATATTAGTTTTGCCTTTCCTCAACTCCCCGCATCATGTTATCCATGATGGATGCCACATCCTGGGCTGTAAGTATAGGTAAAGCCGGAGGGGCATTGTAAGGTCTACTCCGATTCCGTGTAGGGGAAGTAGAAGGCGACGGTTGTGATCAGGATCGAGTGTTCCTGCGTGACATAACTCCTGTGGAAGAATCCAATTAGTGCACATGCATATACAAGGTTGCATGTAATTGGAACAAATGCATGCATAGTGGGTCCCACACATATATGATAGGCGAAATTAGGGTTAGGGTATGCATAGGTGGGGTCCGCACATATTTGGATCCGATCACCCGCATATCAAGTAGGGGCACACAATTAGGGCAACAAAATAATAATTTAGATTTGAAAAGTAAAATAATTTATTTTCCAATTCAGTCCACCGGAAACAGGGAGACTTCTCACTGGCAATAGGGCTTAATCCATTGAAAATATTAGTGTTATTTCTGGTGGGCAAAACAGAGAGCAATTTGGGATTTTTCACTTCACCAGAAACAAGCATCGGAAGTATGCCCAGTGTTTTCGGTAGATTGTTTCTGGTGGCTCCAAAACGGCTATAAATAGGCTCGGGTTTGGGTTTCATTGTACAAAACCCTATTTTAACTTGTGGAAAATGTGTGGAAATGGCCAAGGAGAACTTTTTAACCCATTCCCTACCTTCTTCTCTCTATATTGCGATCAATTGGTGCCGCATTCACACCAAAGGTATATTCCTCCTCTCTGTAACCTAGTTTTGTGATTTTCTTCTCTGTGAACTTTACATTCTGCCATTGAACTTGGTTTTTCATTCTTAATCCTTAGGAATCATATTGCAACAATGTCTGGATCCCATGTACGTACTTGACTTGCCTTTAAACAAGAGGAGCAAGGCGTTGTCGCTCAGTTCAACACAATCTTGTTTCGCTCTATGGCTGAGCGAGACCATTGGGAACTCTTCGAGCGCTAATGACTTCCATTCATTCCATCTTCATCAACAGTTTGACGATGTTGGGTGGTACCGCATCTTAAAACCCAAAAAGTACTACTACCCTACATTGGTCAGGTTATTCTACTCCAACCTACAATGCGTGAACCGAGATAATGAAGAGATGTGGATCACCTCTTATATGAATGGGGTGGAGATATCCTTTGACTTGGGGCAGTTGGCCAATATTCTGATGATCATTAATGTCGATGATCTGGTGTATTGCCTGCCTCGGACTCCAGCTTATGACTTTCAGAGTCCTGATACTTTTCAAGAGATAAACGATATGTTGACTAAGGAGGCCAAGGGGCGGAACCACTCAATCAACTACTTTGCTACTCCAAAGGTCATCTATCGTGTGATTCAGTTGAATGTTCTTCCCACTTGAGGACACTATGATGAGGTATCCACACTGTAAGCCTATGTGACCTACTGCATATATATGAGGGCATAGATATGTCTTCCTTATCTCCTTATGTGGACCATGGTACTTTGGTCCGAAGGGGTGGATCGTCGAGCTGGAAGCTTGTGCTATGGAAGAATACTTACTGACATCTTCCACCGCTTTGGGGTGGACTTAGAGGGAGAGGCACGCTTGGGTGAAGAGGTCACAGACTTCAACCAAGATTCTCTAAGGAAGATGACCATAGATCTATGGGAGGTGACACCTATTCCAGGAGAGGGTCAGCAACCTATGGAGGTAGAGGGTGGCGATGTCGATAATGTCGGTGGCGATGCCAATGATGTTGGTGGAGGTGTTGGTGGTGCAAGAGGAGAAGCTGCTGGGGTTGGTGGGGCTCCACCACCTGATCCCCAAATTATGGGTTCTATGGCTACTTCTACTTTTTGGGGCACTAGGGGTGCGAGGTCTTACAGCCTCAATGATGTTATGGCCCGCCTAGACACCACCACATCTCTGATGAGGAGTATAGATGGCCACCTCAACAGCATAGACAAGACCTATTGTCTTATGGACAATAGAGTGGCCTCCCTAGGGGAACAGATGTAGGTGATGCTCTTTCACCTTGGTATTCTGGTGCCTCCTCCAGGAACGCATGGTCAAAACCAGGCTCAGGGCCAGGGACAGAACCAACAGCAGCAGTAGCAAGAGCAGCTAGAGTAGTGGCATGTTTGCCACTGTAGCTTTTAGGATTTCCCTTTCCATGTTTTATTTCAGTTTGATATTTTAGGTTTAGTTGAACTTTCATTTTATGTCATTTGCTTCTGTCATTTACATTCCTAGTCTTTAGGCTAGTTAGGATTTCCTATTTTTCGTACTTTAATTTTATAAAAAGTGTAAGCTATGTAATTAAGTTCTCATTTATAATGAAATGGCTTTAACACCTATACTTGTTTCCTAACTGTGCAAGTTCTATTATTGTTGTCTTGAGATTTTTATTTAATCCTAGTTTCCCCAATCATGGTTTGGCTGAGATTGTGAGTTAAGGCAGAGCATCGAGCTCTGATACCATAGCTGTCACACCCCAATTCTAGTAGACCCAACTTACCATTAGGAATACCGACTGTGTGAGTAAGACACGTACCTATCATACAAACCTATCAGGATCGCTGATAGCAGTACCTTAAACATTTCACAATCTCACATCACAACTAACCAAAAATAGCAGAATTAGAGTATAATAGCGAAACCATCAGGTATAAATGGAAAAATTATCTACTGATAAACATAATATCGTTAACCAAGTTATTCTCTTTGCAATCCTCCAAGACTTACATATATCAAGTTTAAAACATAATATTCATAGACCTGTATCAACATAATCAAAAATACGCCAAACACCTCATGGCGACGCGTATGCACAAAAGTCACAAGCACAATCCTGGCCATGCTCCTCCGCTTTCGGCATTCACCAGTTACTCACTCCGTACTCAGGTCCGAAAGAAAAAGAGTCACTAGCCACAGGCACGACCGTACCTACATC
Organism: Macadamia integrifolia; assembly: GCF_013358625.1. Classification (NCBI taxonomy): domain Eukaryota; kingdom Viridiplantae; phylum Streptophyta; class Magnoliopsida; order Proteales; family Proteaceae; genus Macadamia; species Macadamia integrifolia. The sequence continues at coordinate 258,283 of NW_024868081.1, forward strand.
ATCATCTAAAAAGTGTATATAAGTGGGGTGAGCTTTCCAACTCGCTCAGTGAGGGGTGGGGTTATGCACATCCTAGCAAGACAATAGCAGTAATAATTTATGATGTATGATTGTGAAAATTAAACACATAGTCCATGATACTTGTGATGCAATTCATTCATTTATTATCCACCTAAAAATATAAACTAAATCTTGTAAAGGCTACTACAACGCATTAGGCTATATCCTTTGTCTCAGAACTGTCATTGACTACGCAAGGATACAAACCCTAGCCATGAATAGAAGCCTATGGGTCCCCGTATGCATCCATGGGTCACCCAGCAAACCCCTAATAGCCCCCTCCTAGCAGTCATGGCATCGGTAACACATTGGCCATGTCGGATAGGTTCCCTCCTCTGGCTACAATAACATCTTACCGCAGGTGTGGCATTCCGGAAAGGCACATCGAATATACCACAATGGGTTATCCAACACCTCAACCCTTGTTGGTAAGGCAAGGCTTCATATCATAGGGAGTGATACCCAGCCACATATACACTACATGCCTTCATAGTGATATAGTTAGTATGAATTACACAATACCGAAAAGACCTCGACCACAAAGTGTAATCCATCTCCAAATACAGTCTTAGGTACACGATACCAATGAGACCTTGGCCACAAAGTGAAATCCAAGACTGTTTACCTAATCTAGCATACATATTATAGTTGAGTATGGACTACACGACACCGGTACCAATCATCGGCCACAAAGCATATCCATATCCAAATACAATCCCAGGTTACATGATGCTAGGGAGACCTTGGCCACAATATGTAACCCACGACTATGTGTAACTCTAATGCACATAATCAATGTATGAATACAACATACACACAGCAATCACGACACCGGTACCACCTCAGCCATTTTGGATTCCGTCTCACACATACAACCAAAAACACGACGATCATGGTACCGGTACCACCTCCACCACACCGGATCCTGTCATACATATAAATAAATAATTCGTATGAAATCCATAAGGATGTAACATATGATAATCACCATCATCATGTGAGCAATATAATTAAGCATATTAAATCTATGCATGTGAACAATTCTATAATAATTAAACAATCCAAAATAAAACAACCATCCCTCACCTTGTTGATCTCTGCTTGTGTTAGAGTTTAGATAAGGCCACCGATTAATCCACTCAGTTTCGGTCTCATGGCTCATGCGCATCACTGTCCTAGACACAAGGATAATCGTACATTAGTATGTGTCAGAAATATCAGGAGAGATCCACATGGATCACCCTCAAAGGGTATAGACAAAATCCATCAATGACAGTAATGTCATCGGAAACACCCATCGAAAATAGGGAATTTTCACCTAAAATATCAGTCCTATATTCGGTGGAACTAACAGAGAGCTCCTAAGGCTCAGTGGTCCATCGAAAATATGCCACTGGAAGTAGACCCAGTGGATCTGATGGGCTATTTTTGGTAGTGGTTCAGGACAATCCACCCATTTTGGGGCTTTTTGGCTCGGGTCCGATCATCGAGATTTGTTCCTTGGAGTTTATAGGGGATGTTTCTAGCATCATTCTAAGCCAATAAAATCCCAATTCCACCAATCCATTTGGGAGATACGTTGATCGAACGATTAAAACCCTAGTTGGTCTTTTGGCAATACATGTTGCCAGAGCTCACCCGACTTGGTTCGAGCTTGACAACAGCACCGGGAGAGTAGAACACGCATTCTATGACCTTAACATAGTTTGTATACTAAGATTCCATCCATACCTAGCTTTGTCTAGGTCAAAATGAAGAGATAGAGTGGTGGAAGTGAGTGTACTTACCTCCGACAGGGATTCCGGCAACTTGGCGACAGTATGCACCAAGGTATGCCTTCTCCTTCTTCTTCCCCTTCTTCTTCTTCCTTCTTCTCCTTTTTCTCTCCTTCCTTATGTTGGACACAATAGAAATGAGGAAATGAATTCCTCATTTCTAACTTATAAGTTAAAATGGACCTTAGGGTCTCTTTGGTTGGACCTTATTCGGACCAATCGGTTTATTATAACTTTCAAAGCCCGAGAACCTGTTCACTTAGGTTCAAATACATTCACATCATGAGTAAAGTGTGGAGGATGATTTGGGATCATCCGAGACTATTTACGACGTGAGTAACGAGACCCACGGGCATCGACACCATGACAGCAGCCTATTATGTTCACCAAAAACTACCCACTGAATTCAGGCCTAGTGGATCCAGTGGCATGTTTCCAGTGGTCAAGACAGCTTCCTATCCCATGGCTGGTCTTGCATGGGTGGTTGCCCTCAGACATGCTCAAGGCCTTTTGGCAACTTCGATTCGTGCCTGGACTTTTGTGTGAGGAGTCGGATCACTTATCGTTTGGGATCGAAAGGTATAAATCCCCTCTAATTAGACTGGCATGCGATGCATGAACACTTGGGTTCATCTCTCCCCCTTTGGCAATGGACGGCCACGAGCCAAAACCCGATCGTGCTTCTGATCTTCGATCCGACACCTATCACAACAGTTCAAATTAGACCGAGTCAGGGCACGGGTGTAACACAACCTTACTTTTTTTATTCTTTCAGTATAACATATAATGTCTTTTTTTTCCAAGGAGAGTAATAATGTCATTTCACATATTTACTTAATATAATATGCATGACAATGACATCTTGTGGTAATGACATAATGATATATCACTTTCAATTTATTTTTTAAAACCCTTTATATCGTTTTGTTAAAAAGGATAAGGGTAACTAAATGAAGGTATCAAGTTCTAAATGCAGGCTATGCAGCTATAGGGGTGTCATCACTTTAAAGCCCTACTCTTTAAACTCAGTTTATTGACCAGTTGGTTCGGTTTGGTCTTGCAGGGTCCGAATTGAAAAGGGTTGATGCTGGTACCCTATGGTACATGACAACAAGAGTGACATCAAATGCGGGGTGGCCGAACAAGATTGAGCCAGTACCCGATGTGACTCTCATGCCTAAGTCTTGCATGTATCACAAAGCCATATACTAATAGGAAAGGTATGTCATCATATTGAATTATAAGAACTTAGTCCACAACATATGGCGAGAGCAAGATACGTGTTAAGATTCCATTTTCCTCCAAAATACAGCAATGTTGGCTTGTTTTGGTCAACTGGTGGGTGTCACTAGTAGGTGTGAGACCCATCAGTGTGACCCACCTGTATGGAAAACGTGGGCCCCAGTGAGCCCAACTTGGGTGAGCACATGTGTTTTGGATTCCTCCTCGTAATAAGGTCTCGTATGCCCGATAATGTCACCTATTTTGGCCGGTATAGCGATTTAACGCATTTTGGTCCATAAAGAGGTGAAACCAAATAGGCTTTAGAAGATATTTATGAGCCAAGGTATAAATAGCATTTATGTCCTTCTCTCTCTTCTATTTATGATTTTCAGCAAACATTAGTGAGAGAGGTAAAGAAGAGGGAGAAAAGAAGAAGAGGAAGAGAAGGAAGAGGGAAGAAGGTTTCCCCTTGGTTTCTGAAGCCTCGTCTTACCTTCTTGTCACCGTATTAGTGTCCGGTGTCTTGATATCTACATTTGGAGAAACCCTTAAGATGTGATGAAACCCTTTTTGTGTGTGGTCAAATCAAAGGAACAATGGAATCCTTGTGTGATTTCCTTGAAGGTTTAAGGAAGGAAAACAAAGATTTGGAGTTATTGAAGTGACATTTTGAGTTTGGAAGGAGGATCTCAAGTTTTGGGGTTTTTCGAGCTAAGGTATGATTTCTTTCCCCAAACCTTGATGATAACTTAGATCCATGGAATAATCAAGTAAATGAAGCTTAGACTATGTGGGGAATGAAGTGGGAACAACTCCCTTGGGTTCCCAAGAGAAGGAATGGAGAAGGGAAGAAGAACACCAAATCTTACAGAACACTGGTGGGTGGCACCGGCGGGTCATCAGACCTACCAATGTGACCCCCCAATCTCACTTGGGATTCTGGTCCAACCGATGGGTAGGACCGGCTAGTACCATAACCTACCAATCTGTCCTAGGCCTATCAACGGGTAGAACCAACAGGTAACAGACCCACCGGTACAACTCACCAGTCTCGCCAGTGCTTCTGAGCCTAATGGCAGGTAGGACCGACTGGTCTGGTACATGCCGGTAGCACCCACCTGTTCCCCCTGGGCCTACCGATGGGTACCAGACCCATTGATATGACCCACCGATCTATGTTTGTGTGCTGTCTGCCTGGGCAGTTTGCACAAGTGGGTTCTCCTACCTACCTGTATGACCCACCTATTACCTAAATGAGCTTCGTTAGAACTCAAACTCGGCGATAGCCTTCCATTCATTGTTAGGCATCGAGGCTCTATCTTCCATCGTATTAGGGTCCTGAATTGGACATATTCTAAAACTCCTTATCTATGTTATGTTTCGAGAAAGTTCAACTTCACTCCAGATCTTACCTGTATCGTGAGAGCATATTCTCCTAAAAGAATAGGTAAGTAAGGAGAGGACTTTGACTTTATTTTTAAAGTGTTTTTGGCATCGTTTGCATTCATTTACATAATATATTGACATCACGAATGCCATTCTCATGCATATGTTTGAATACTGTTTGATGCTTTTGGAACTGAATATGTTGTACCTTAAATTTCTAAATGCTTATTACTTGCTTGGAATTATGAGTATGAATTTATCAAATGTTGGATTAGGATGATGATTTCTGGATATGTGTGGGATTTCTAGAATAGATGCCATAGTCAGATTGGAAACGAATGCATTGATACACCGTGGTATGGGACACAGAAGTACTATACAGTCATACTATCTCATATGGGAGTATGTGATTAGGATTTCACATTCCCTCATGCTACGACCCTTCTCAACAGGGGTTTACTTATTGGGTTATCACTGGAGGGAAGCACTGGTCACGGACCGTTGTGGCAGTTAAAAATACGCTCGGATGATTATTAGGACATCGACAACTTTGGTGATATATTCAGAGGGAAAATCGGACTGCTTTTATTTTCTGCTATAGTTCGGCCACGATTTACTTTTTGAGTGCTCATAGTTGGCCTTCTCTGACAACCCTATGGACGTATCACAGGATGGGAAACACCTCTCGTACCTGGGGCATACGTGTACTATTGTTGTGAGTAGCATGTAACCTATGACCTAATAATGATTGCTTAGATGAAATAGGATTAAAATTAATCTCATGCATATAGTATCATTTGAATTGCAATTGCTTATGTGCGTCTTTCATTGTACACACCTTTTTAGATGATTGGGCAAGCTACTCGGTAGAGGAACCCATGCCGGGTCCCACTGACGAAATCTCAGTGGGGAATTGGTGGGTCCCAAAAGGATTCGACCACGGTGGCGGTTGCCCGTGTGAGAGCTGTGTTGTGGGGCAATAGTAGCAGACTCTATTTTTTGTTTTCCTTTTTTATTCTTTTGATATACAACCATTTTGTGCTCTCAATAATTAAATTGTTATTTCTTATGTAAATATCATGTCTACGGGCTTACATGTAATTATACTATGTTTAACAATTTGGGTATCAAGAGTATATGGGGATTCATAGGTATTCATACATAACAAGACTTCCACTGAAATTATATTATTATATATCCATGTATATGTGGCTTGCTGTGTTGTGGAACTATATTAGATGATCCTGATATTTTTCGGTTACTCAAAGGGAACCCGGTCACCGTTCCAATTCTATGTGAACAGGGCATGACAACGATGGTATTAGAGTGCACTGCTCTAATCAGACATAGCATGTAAAATTTAGCCCTATAGAATCCATAATTAGACAAGGGGTTAGGAAAAACTTAAAAGACTTCACATAAAATCTGAATGTACATAAAACTTAAAATTTTGGCATGATGCATTCATAGAAAGAGAGTATCCAAAAGGTTTCACGCATAAAAAATCATAGAAGATCTTCATACACCAGAGAGAATTCATACAATAACAGTAGAGAAGAGAATAGACAGAATAAAGGAAAAGAAGCTAGCTTCCCAAAACCAACAGTACAAAAAAAATAAAAAATAAAAAATAAAAAAAAACGAATAGAGAACATCATCCCAAATTTGCTACTCCATCAATCATCATCTAGGTCATTCACCTCTTCTACCCGAGATTTGGAGTTGATCTTGAGGAGGTGGTCATAATAGTTGAACCGATGGTTAACCAAATCCACCCCCTCTTGAAGGTGTTTCAGGTTCGCCGCTATGTCTTTGGAGGCTGAGTACACTATATTATCTAAGTCATCCACCTTCATGTGCACATGCACCAAGGTCTCCTCAATAGCCTTCTGTCGGCCAACGCACTCCTCCTGATTCTTTAGGAGCCTCTCCTGAACTTCCTAGAGTGCCTTCAGCCTATCCAACATACCCTAAAAGTCAAAGGCCCCACCCAGAGCTGGCAAAGCCACATTGATGTGGACCTCATCCTTCTCCTCAGCCTCGGGGACATAGTCCTCATCTTCCTCCACATCTATCTCCTCCTGGGCTGCATTCCCCATTGTGGGCTCCATTAGATTAAACAATTTCATCTTATGTAAGATACACTAGGAAAATCTATCCTAGGGGGAATTACCCACCTCACCCTCAAGATCCACCTGGAAGTACTCGAACACCTTGGTAAGGGACAGGCGTATGGGTAATTATTGTCAGATGGGTGCGTCGTATGGTACTCCATAGTCTTCATGATCACATACGGGAGGCATAAGCAGGAGGCATTCCCTAGGGCCATGTAAATGCAGTATGCCATGTATGCTGCCATGAAGTTCACCTGATTCCGATGCCCAGCCTGGGAAACAGGTTGAACTGCACAAAACGGCTAAAAACCCGAACCTCTGGAAGGAAGGCTTTCTCGGACTCGCGATGGATGGTGTGGCCTCATCGGCATGCCTCTAGAGGGTCTCACTCATGTGGGGGCCCAATGCCTTACCCCTAGGAGGACAGTAGTACCAAGTACCCTCCAAGGAGATGCCTAAGATCCCTGCCAACAAATCAATGGGGAGCAGGATGTCTTGACCCTTCACCCGGCTAGTGAGGGTATACACTTTGTCGTGGTACGAAACCTCGAGGTTGCAGTAGAACATCCTGATGAGGTCGATGAAGTAGAGGCAGTCGATGGAAAGCATGGCCTCCTAGCCCAAGGTAGTAAATTTCTCGAGTATCTACACCCGAGTGAAGTCCCTTGCCACCACAGTTTTCTCCATGAGGACTGGCCCTTAGGAGAATGTGGACCAAGAGAGGGCAGCCTCAAGACTGCAGAAGGTGTTGTCATCATAGTATACTCCTCCTGGCCTAGGCACGGTGACTAGAGGAACTATCGGCTATACCCCTTCTCTTTCTATTGGGGACATGTCCACTACTGGACAAAGAAGTAGCTCCCTTACCCTTGCAAGAAGACATTCTGCAAAATCTATGAGAAAAATATGAGAAACCGATAAGATTCCAAGAGGAATTTGTAATACAAGGGATAAAACGAAAGGTCAAGACAAAAATGTCATTAGGAGGTAAAAGTAATGGAAATGACATTCATGTGAAGCACATAGTACAGGCAATGCATATAGAATGACAAATAAAAGAGGAAAGGCCCTATAGTGCAATGCCAAAATCACAATGTGACCGCATATGAATGGGAGTTGACAAGACCATGTTATGGAAAATGGAACATCAAAGAGTCATGAAGTAAGAGCATTACTTAAAGCATAGGGTCATGAAAATTTCCCAAGTTAGTGTTAACACAATGCATTGACAAATTTTCAAAGGAAGTAAAGGGAAAATCCCATAGAGAGGAGCATAAACCATGAATGTTCCTAGCATTGAGGAAATTTGGACAATAATATGTAAAGGGAGAAATAAATTCATGCAAAGTATACATGACTTAGCACATTGAGGTCAAACAAGAGAAAACCCCCAAATTTCCCAAGAACACTAACCTAGAAATGGTGAACGTTCATGTCAAGGTGAGAAAAATGATGCATATGTGCAATGTGATACTCCTACTACTATTATGCAGCAAAATTTGAGTTGATAGGTTCAATAAATCATACATTGTACAAGGAAAAGAGAGAAAAGGGGAAAAACCCTAAAACAATAAAAAAAAATTGGGAAAGTAGGGTTAAGAAATCCATGGAAATGACAAATGTGATGGTTAGAGAGGAAAAATCATGGAGTAAACATCATACCCACATACTACATTCATTTTAGTTGGAAGGAATCAAAAGAAAATGAAAATTTGAGGGTACTGAACAAGAACAACCGAAATTCCAAAGAGAATGAAGAGAAACCCACTTACTTGAGATTATGGATAGTGTTGGAGAGTTGGGAATCCAAATGTAGGCGTTGGTGATGCTTAAAAGAGTCTCTAAGCCTTCTCTTTTGTTGCCTTGACCAATTTGGAGAAGAGATGGAAAAGAGAGAAATGAGAGTTTTGAAAAATGAGGGCTTTTTACCCTTCATAACAATGTCGCATGCACGACCGGCGGGTCCTGAAACCAGCCCACCCACAGGTACAACCCGCCGGTGTGGGTTTTTTAGCCATATTGTCCCAAATTTTGGAGATTTGTTCCTCAAGCCGTGTGGACCCTAGTTTTGCATGAAATGTAAGCTATTGAGTGATAAATTCCATGCATACTCGTGAGGGATTAATTCTACCTTATGTAAAAGGGGATGATACTATGGATGCGTGCTATGATGATGAAATGCACTGTGATTACATGATCAGAAACCTAATGTGCATTTAATATATTCTTACATTTGATAAATGTGGCACTTAATTGAATCTAATTTTGATGCAATTCAGGTACAAAGCATCATGGTACATACTAGATCCGGTAGTAGTGCACCAGGAGCATCCTTTGGGTAGACCACCAAATCCTTGGGGACCTCGACCCCGGGTGAGTCCTAGATAAGAAGAAATGGTTGAGGACTCACCTACGCATGAGATTGTGGATCCTTCTCTCATTGTCACTCCCAATGATGTTGCGGCTCGTATTCAACAGTCACAATAGGCTTTCCAACAACAGTTACTCCAGCAATAACAGACCTTTATGAATGCTATGCGCCAATATTTCCAAGTGTTGGAGTTCAACAGGGGGTGCATCTCCTCGAGCACCACTTGTAGATACACAAGGGAGTGCACCACCTATCGTACCACCACAAGACCAACCAGGGGGTACTCCACCTGCGGCTACTCCACATTTCCCTCCTTATGGCACCTCTCCATACATGATGCCACCTCCATATCAGTATTACTAGGCTTATCCCCCATACTATCCACCGGCAGCCACTACTACCAAGGTGGTGGAATCCTTTAACAACCACTTGCCACCTATCTTCACCAAGGTGGGGAGCGATCCTTTAGAGTCAAATCAGTGGATTCAAGAGATGGAAAATATATTTGAGGTGGTGGAATGTACAGAACCTCAGAAGCTCATTTGTGCTGGGTTATAATTGAACAATGAGGTTGATTCATGGTGGAAGGCCTCCAAGCCTATTTTAGTGATAACTCACCCAGAACCGACATGGGCTTGAATTATTCTTGTCAAATTATTACCCCACCAGCTTCAGAGACAGGAAGGAAGTAGAATTCTCATCCTTGACTCAGGGAAATAAGTTCGTCCTTGAGCACCAGTAGGAATTTGAGGGCTTATTCTATTTTTCTTCTCCACAGATAAAAACAATGGAGGAGAAGGCAAAGAAGTTTTTGAAGGGGTTTAAAGTGTCTACTGGTACAATTTTAGGGGCTATGGATTTAACTGATTATGTCAAGATTGTCTGAAAGGATAAAACTATGGAAGACAAGCAAAAAGGAGAGACCACCACCACACTTGGACTTTGGAAGAGATCCAGCCCCTATGTGGACTTGGGTAACCTAAACAAGAGTTTTGTGGGCCATATAACCATTGTCCATCATATCAGCAGCCCTACAAATCATTGGGTTACATGAACCAGCCAGCAGGTAGATCGGGTACTACCTCTTTTCACCAGAACACTAGCACGGTGCCTATGGCTCTGAGACCGCCTCATCTTCCCACTACACAGGGCCAAATACAGAGAGCACCAGTACCATTGCAGACCTCCCAAAATAGGTGCTTTGTTTGTAATTCATTGGGGCATTTTACAAAGGAATGCCCATACAAGCTAGCTGTTGTACTAGGTCAACCTCTTATCTATAGGCCCGCATTGACTTAAGGTGGCCGCCTCAAGGGAGAATGTACACATTGTCAGCTGAAGAGGTTAAAGCAAGCCTCGATGTTGTAGCAGGTATCCTATCTATTTCATGTATAACAGCTTATATGTTATTTGATTCTGGTGCATCACACTCTTTTATATCTAAAAGATTTGCTAGAAAGATTGGCATGATACCTAGGGCTCTAGGGAGTAAATTGATTGTTAGCACACCTACGGGCAATGTAGCACAATTAAATGAAGTGTATGGACCATATCCCATTAAAATAGGTGGAAAGAAGCTAAATGCCCAGGTTATCAAATTTTACATACAAAATTTTGATGTCATATTGGGCATGGATTGGCTATCCGCTCACTAGGCAAACGTGATGTGCACCAAGAAACAAATTAAGTGGTAAGTGATGAACGTGAAGAGCTGATGTATCAAGTAGATAAGACAAAATGACCCAGAAAGGTTCTCATCTTTGCCTTACATGTGGTAAATTTATTAGAAGACGGATGTCAAGGCTACCTAGCTTCAATACAAGATGTGGAAGCCAAGGTCATACTATTAGAAGAATTGAATGTATTTAGGGAGTTCCCTGATGTCTTCCCAGATGATCTAACCCAGCTGCCACCTGATAGGGAGTTAGAGTTCGCCATTGATTTAGTTCCCAGAGCAGCCCCAGAGTCTAAAGCTCTATACAGAATGGCACCACCCAAATTAAAGGAGTTATAGACTCAGTTGTAGGATTTGTTAGAAAATGGATTTATATTCCCAAGTGTTTCTCCTTAGGGTGCCCCAATCCTATTTACTAAGAAGAAGGATAGGAGTTTACGTATGTACATCGATTACCATGAATTGAACAAATTAACTATTAAGAACTGGTATCTGTTGCTATGCATAGATGACCTTTTTTATCAGTTGTAAAGTGCTAAAGTATTCTCAAAGATTGATCTCAGGTTTGGTTACTATCATCTCAAGATAAAGAGTAGTGGCATACCCAAGATGGCCTTTAGGACCCAGTATGGTCATTATGAATTCCTAGTGCTGTCTTTCGGGTTGACCAATGTACCGGCAGCTTTTATAGATAGATGAATCGAGTATTTTATGATGTTTTTGATAAGTGGGTCATCATTTTCATTGATGACATTTTGATATACTCAAAGATTGAAGAGGAGCATGCACAACACTGGAGGATGATACTTCAAAGGTTGAGAGAACAATTATATGTAAAATTCAGCAAGTGTGAATTTTGGTGAAGTAAATTGGATTCCTAGGGCACATAGAGTCTGAGAATGGAATCAAAGTTGACTCGAGAAAAGTAAAGGCAGTAGTAGAGTGGGAAGCACCCAAGAATGCTATAGAGATTAGGAGTTTCTTGGGATTAGCAGGCTACTACGGGCGGTTCATTGAGAATTTTTCTCGAGTCGTCGCTCCAATGACTAATTTGACCAGAAAGAGCATGAAGTTTGAATGGTCTAAGGAGTGCAAAGTTTCCAAGAGTTGAAAAGCCGATTAGTGTCAGCCCCAATGTTAACAATTTCTGAAGGCACAGGTGATATGACAGTCTACACTGATGCTTCGAGAATTGGGCTAGGTTGCGTTCTTATGCAATATGGCAAGGTAGCGGCATATGCATCTAGGCAATTGAAGGAGTATGAGAAGAACTACCCCACTCATGATTTAGAGCTGACAATAGTTATCTTTGCCTTGAAGATCTAGCGCCATTACTTGTATAGGGAGAAGTGCAAAATATTCAGTGATCGCAAAAGTCTCAAGTACTTCTTCACCCAAAGGGATATGAACATGAGACAGAGGAGATGGTTGGAGCTCATGAAAGATTATGACTATAATATACAGCACCATCTAGGTAAGGCCAATGTGGTGGAAGATGCATTGAGCCGGAAAGCTGACTGTATCACTTGCTTATTTGGCCCCCAGTCCACAACTTAAGCAAGAAGCCATGTTGATGGATGAAGTCATTTTAAATGAAGGATTGACCTTAGAACTTGAGCAGTAGCCAGATAGTATTAAGCAGCTAGCCTTATCTCTAGTGGCCTGGCAAGTATAGCCATCCATCAGGCATAAGGTAATTATGAAGCAACCCTTAGATTCTGAATTGCAGGAAATCAGAGTTAAAATCCAAGAGTAAAGGATGGACGATCATGATTTCACCATAGCCAGTGATGGAGCATTATTGTTTTGAGATAGGTTGTGTGTACCCAATGATATGGGGATACAGGACAAGATAGTAAAAGAAGCACATAGTTCTGAGCACACGCTTCACCCCGGAAGCACCAAGATATACAAAGATCTTAAGCAAAGTTATTGGTGACCATAGATGGAGATTACAGTAGTCCCATATATGGCACAGTGTCTCACATGTCAAAAGTTCAAGGCAGAGCGGCATAGACCATATGGCCCTCTTTAGCCACTTCCGGTACTAGAGTGGAAATGGGACATGATTACTATAGATTTTGTCACCGGATTACCCCGTACACCAAAGGGAATGGATGTAATCTGGGTGATAGTTGACAGGCTCACTAAGACTGCTCATTTCATCCCAATCAGGACTACCTACTCCATAGACAAATTAGCACAACTTTACATGGAAAATGTATTTCGTTTACATGGATTACCAGTAAGTATTGTATCGGACCGAGACCCAAGGTTCACGTATAAATTTTAAAAGAACCTCCAGCATGCTATGGGCACACAGGTGAACCTAAGCACTACCTTTCATCTACAGACTGATGGCCAATCAGAACGGATCATACAAATACTAGAAGATATGCTCAGGGCCTCTGCTATGGAAATTAGTGGTAATTGGGAAGAAAACATACCTCTTATGGAGTTTTCTTATAGTAATAGCTATTATGCCACAATTGGAATGGCTCCATATGAGGCATTGTACGACAGAAGGTGCAAAACTGCCTTATATTGGGATGACGTGGGAGAACGATGAATGCTTGGGCCGAAAATGGTACAGATGATGTGTGATAAGGTTGATGTCATCCGTGAGAAGATCAAGGTGGCCCAATCCCGTCAGAAGAACTATGCGGATAACCGCAGAAAAGACATAGAATTTCAAGAGGGGGAGAAGGTATTTCTCAAAATCTCTCCTACAAGGTGGCTACACAGGTTCCATAAGAAGGGAAATTTGAGTCCAAGATATTTTAGCCCATTTGAGATCTTGAAACGGGTTGGCTCAGTAGCATACATGCTGGCCCTTCTGCCTTCATTCAGCAACGTGCACAACGTATTCCACATTTCAATGTTGAAGAGTAATATGTCCATGATCCATCACATCTGCCAACTATGAAACCAAAATACTTGGAGGCTGAAATGAATTATGAGGAATAACCTACTGAAATCCTGGACTAAAAGATAAAGACCCTTCGCAACCAGTCCATTACTTTTGTAAAGGTACAATGGGCCAACCATTCACTTGAGGAAACATCCTGGGAGAAAGAAGATGAAATGCAGGCTAAATATCCTCATCTATTCGAACAACCAGGTAACTTCAATTTCAAGGATGAAATTTTTATAGAGGGGGTAGATGTAGAGCCCTGCTCTTTAAATTCGGTTTATTGACTGGTTGGTTCGGTTTGGTCATGCAGGGTCCGAACCAAAAAGGATCGATGCTAGTGCCCTATGGTACATGACAGCAAGGATGCTGTTAAATGCAGGGTGGTCAGATAAGATTAAGCTAGTACCCAATGTGACTTGCACGCCTAAGTCATGCCCTTGCACATATCACGAAGCCATATACGAATAGGAAAGGTATGTCATCATATTGAATGATGAGAATTTGGTCCACAACACGTGGCAAGAGCAAGATATGTGTTAAGATTCCATTTTCCTCCAAAATATAGTAAGGTTGGCTTGTTTTGGTCAATTGGTGGGTGTCACTGGTAGGTGCGAGACGCACCAGTGTGACCCACCTATATGGAAAACGTAGGCCCAGTGAGCACATGTGTTTTGGATTCCTCGTCATAATAAGATCTCGTATGCCTGATAATGTTGGCTATTTTGGTCGATATCATGATTCAATACGTTTTAGTCCATAAAGAGGTAAAACCAAACAGGCCTTAGAAGATATTTATGAGCCAAGGTATAAATAGCATTTATGTCCTTCTCTGTCTCCCATTTATGATTTTTAGCAAAGGTTGGTGAGAGCGGTAAAGAAGAGGGAGAAAATAGGAAGAAGAAGAGAAGGAAGAGGGAAGAAGGTTCCCCCTTGGTTTCCGAAGCTGCATCTTACCTTCTAGTCACCGGATTAATATCCGGTGTCTTAAGATTTACGTTTGGAGGTAAGTAATGCCCAAAACCCTTGAGATGTGATGAAACCCTTTTTGTGTGTGGTTAAATCAAAGGGATAATGGAACCCTTGTGTGATTTCCTTGAAGGTTTGAGGAAGGGAAACAAAGATTCGGAGTTATTGAAATGACATTTTGAGTTTGGAAGGAGGATCTCAAGTTTTGGGGTTTTTCAAGCTAAGGTATGATTTCTTTCCCCAAACCTTGATGATAACTTAGATATATGGAATAATCAAGTAAATGAAGCTTAGAATGTGTGGAGAATGAAATGGGAACAACCCCCTTGGGTTCCTAAGAAGAGGAATGGAGAAGGGAAGAAGAACAGCAAAACCCACAAAACAATAGTGGGTGGCACCGGCGAGTCGTCAGACCTACCAGTGTGACCCCCCAGTCTCACCTGGGATTTTGGTCTAACCAACAAGTAGGACCGACGGGTACCATGACCACTAGTATGATCCACCGGTCTCTCTTGGGCCTATTAGCGGGTAGAACCTACGGGTAACAGACCCATCGGTATAACCCACCATTCTCCTGGTACTTCTCAGCCTATCGGCAGGTAGGACCCACGGGTACTAGACAGTTCCGATAGCACCCTCTGGTTCCCCCTAGACCTATCGGAGGGTAGGACCGACAGGTACCAGACCCACCGGTATAATCCATCGGTCTATGTCTATGTGCTGTCTACCTGGGCAGTTTGCACAGGTGGGTTCTCCTACCCACCTGTTGCCCAAATGAACTCCATCGGAACTCAAACTTGGCAGCAGCCTTCTATGCATTGTTAAACGCATCAAGGTCATATCTTCCATCGTATTAGGGTCCCAAATTGGACATATTCTAAAACTCCTTATTTGTGTTAGGTTTCGAGAAAGTTCGTCTTCACTCCAGATCTTACCCGTAGCGTGAGTGCATATTCTCCTACAATAATAGGTAAGTGGGGAGAGGACTTTGACTTTATTTTTGGAGTGTTTTTGGTATCTTTTGAATTCATTTATATAATATATTGACATCACGAATGCCATTCTCATGCATATGCTTGAATACTGTTTGATGCATTTGAAACTGAATATGTTGTACCTTAAATTTCTAAATGCTTATTACTTGCTTCGAATTATGAGTATGAATTTATCAAATATTGGATTATAATGATGATTGCTAGATATGTGTGGGATTTCTAGAATAAATGTCGTAGTCGACTTGAAAATGAATGCATTGGTACACCATGGTATGGGACGTGGAAGTACTATGCAGTTGTATTATCTCATATAGGAGCATGTGGTTAGGATTTCACATTCCCTCATGCTACGACCCTTCCCAACAAAGGTTTACGTGTTAGGTTATCACTGGGGAGAAGCACCGATCATGGACCGCTGTGGTGGTTAAAAGTATGCCCAGCTGATCATTAGGACAATCAACAACTTTGGTGATATATTCAGAGGGCTAATCGTACTACTTTTATTTTCTATTGTGGTTCGGTCACGATTTACATTTCTATTGTGGTTCGACCACGATTTACTTTTTTGAGTGCTCATGGCTGGCCTTTTTCGATAACCTATGGGCATATCGTAGGATGGAAAAGCGTCTCATACCTGCGGCATACGCATACTGTGGTTGTGAGTAGCATGTAACCTATAATCTAGTAATGATTATTTAGGTGAAATAGGATTAAAATGAATCTTATGCATATAGTATCATTTGAATTGCAATTGCTTGTGTGCTTCCTTCTTTCCATTTACTGAGTTAGTTAGCTCACCCCTCGTGTACACATCTTTTTAGATGATTGTGCAGGCTACTCGATAAAGGAACCCGTGTCAGGTCCCACCGACGAAACCCCAGTGGGAAATTGGTGGGTCCCAGAAGGATTCTACCACTGTGACGGTTGTCCATGCGAGAGCAGTATTGCAAGGCAACAGTAGCATACTCTATTTGCTATTCTCTTTTTATATTCTTTTGGTATACACACCTTTTGTGCTCTTGATAATTAAATTGTTATTTTTTATATAAATATCATGCCTATGGGCCCACATATAGTTATACTATGTATAAAAATTTGAGTATCAGGAGTATATGGGTATTCAGAGGTATTTATACATGACAAGACTTCCACTAAAATTACATTATTATGTATCCATGTACATGTGGCTTGCTGTGTTGTGGTTACTGTATCAGATGATCCTGACGGTTTTTGGGTTACCCAGAGAGAACCCAATCATTGGTCTGGTTCTATGTGAACGAGGCATGACAATCACACCCTCAAACTAGAAGACTATAGCTGGGAGCCCGTCGTGACCCCACCATATTGAACACAACACATTTTACCTCCTCTTTAGAAGGAAAAGCACTAAGCCAAGCATGATCAGATGTAATAGGATAAAAAGGGCTCTCAATAAATGATGGGTCCAAAGGGATTGGAGGTAGTAAAAATGTGACTAAGATACAAAATATATTAGTTATGGATTCCGGTCGTGAACTTTCTTCCCATTTTCATTCAACACATAGTTAATATTTCATTTACAAAGATTATGGGTAGCCAAGGCATGAAAGCATTTAGTATTTCTATCAGCCTCAGCTAAAATGGAGGGCAAACTGAGATTTTTGAAGTGAAAAAACCTCTTCAACCTCCAACAACCTATAAATATGGTTACACACTTTAGACAATTGAAAAAAAGTCTCAAAATGTAAGAGCTAATAATATTTGAAGAGGATCCCTGATTAATCATAAAAAAGAAAGAAGTCAATCTTTGGATTAAAGGACTGCTTTGCTCCGGCGGTACTTTTTGCCGTCCTTCTACTCTAATCTTCGTAAAGGAAGGTCAGCTGTCTTTAAGTAATAAATAGAGGAGTTGATATTGATTCAACCAATGATTCAATAAAATGCTATTTATACTTTCAACTAAAAGATTCTAACAATTTACAGAATTCCATTTATTTCCAGCATTGTCATATTATCCTTTCACAATGAAAATCATGCTGTAATACTACTAAAAGATTTCTTTAGACCAAGTTTTCTCACCCACAGTAAAGAGTGGACCTTCATCCATGGGTCATAGCAATCCGATGGGACTAGAGATTAGTGCCAAGGGTATTTTGGACATTCATCATATAGGGAGAATAGCATGCATGGTTTCTTTTTATCCTTAATGAATAAAACTACTTTCTCCGATATTATTCTTCAAACCTAGTTTTTTCCACCCATGGCAAAGGAGAATCCCTTCACCGCAGATGATGAAGACGGTTGGATGGGTATCAACATTATGGGGGGGGGGGATTTTTGACAGCGTCCAATGCAAAGGTGATATTGGTGGTTAAATTCTGTATGAATCCTTCTCCATGGGAGAAGGAAAACTTTCCCCTTTTCTTTCTCATACCCATTGAAGGATTAATATTATTTCCCTTCAATTAGGGTGAAGAGATAAAAAATTTACTAATGGTGATGTGATACTATGGTTGGATTATTCATCATTAACTCTCATCCTTATTGTTCATGATCCACACTTCCCTTCTTCTATCCAATTAGAGAGTCCGATGGGGTGGATGAAGAGACTCTATTCCACCCACAATCCAGTTGTAACAACCTGATCGAAAATAAGATCCTAACATACTAATGTTTCCATTCACCCATGGTGCAGAAGGAATCCTTCACTATGGGCATCAATATCGTCAAATGGTCATATGGAAGGACAGTTTTGACATCAACAGTGGTGGGAGTGTAATGATGATCCAAAAGTCCAATCATGAGGTCGTTTCGTCCATGGTGAAGGAATTCTTCCTTCCCTACATAGGCAGGACACTTTACGAACTGGACGACCACTAGAAATCCCCTAATGTCATAACTTACCATTTGATGCTTTTCTTCTACCTCAAACTTGAAAGTTGGAACCATCTCTCTCTCTCTCTCTCTCTCTCTCTCTCTCTCTCTCTCTCTCTCTCCACTTTCTTTTCTCTTTTATCTTAATTTTTTCCCATTTCTTTTTATTCCCCAGCCCTGATATTCCTCCAAGATCGAGCATCAAATCTTCAAAATTCCTCGATATATAGGTGTGTTTTAGACCTTATTGAGAAAGGAAGATTCCCCATTTGAATAGAGAATGTTCTTTCAAGGTAGGACTCAATGCTTTGATCCCTGGCTTAGACATTGACTCACTCTCACATACTTACATCAAACCATAACTACATACATAAGAACCTTAAATTATGGGGAATTAAATGCACTTAATTTTTCCCATGCTTTTTTTTTTTTTTTTTTTTTTTGGTGAAAAGGAAGTTTACTGAGATAGATCATGTGTGCAACCTAAAGTTTCTGACTCACAAAGTCTAGAAAGCCAAGGAATTGAATGTGGCCAATCAGTCATACATATGCTAGACAGGGCCTTCCTAGCTAGGGCATCTGCAACAGAGTTAAGATCCCATGGAATACATGCAAAACTAACAGAAACAAAAGAAGCTTTGTCATACCCATGCTTTTTCTATGAGTAATGAAAATGACAATTAGAATGGAAAAAATACTTTCTTTGGTAGAGAGTTTAAAACAGTTTAGAATTAAACTAGACAATAAAAATACAACGGGAGCAGATGATGGGTGTGTTCTTGGAATATATGCCTGCTATCGATCCAATTCTCATATGAGATCTCATGCTTTTTCTTTAAAACAAAATACGCTTTCTCGAAAATAGGAAGAGGGCGCTACTCAAAGAACAACAAGTGAGGAATGATCACTTCGCTTGCGTCCGGGGAATCGGATTCATTTAGTTGATAGCTGGATCGATAGTTGTATGTAATGTTGAGGAAAGAGATTCTCTAGACAATATAAAAAAAAAAAATACAATAAAAAAATTAAATGGAAAAAAGACAAAAATGGCTAGGCCAAATTTTTTAAATGTTTAGATTTGAAAAATGCAAGAAAAAAAACAAATAATAATAATAATAATAATAATAATAACAATATACACAAATAAATTAGGGATAGACTTATCTTACTAATTAAATATTAGTATTTGATGTGTACGCTATCAAACTATATAATATTAATATAATTTTTTTTTTAAATCAAGGTTTGTGTTTTTTAAGTGCCTTTTTTCTTCATTCAAAAAAATATTTTCATATTAATAGGAAAAAATGATAAAATTGAAACTATTGAGATATGAAAATTATAGTTATAGTCTCACCTCGGTATGTTTAAATACTTCATGTATTCATATACTAGAAGAGTTATCTCTACTTAATGCCTTAAGATTTTGGGTTGGATCCTCCAACGTGATATTAGAACTAAAATCCTTTTGTTATCCTCCTTGAATTGTGTGTGTTGAATTTATAGTGAGAGTGAATATTGAGATGTAATTTATAGTCTCACATTGATTTGTTCAAGTCTTTAGAGCATGTATAGCAATGTTAATGAAAATAAAAATTAAAAAAAAAAATCTTATATTTGTGTATTTTTGTATTATATATATATAATGCCCAATCTAGTTTTGTGTTTTTTTTTTTTTTTGTTAATGAACTGAGTAAAAATGAAAAAACATGTTTCTTGGTCATTGAAGAGATAAATTTAAAATGATCTTTAAAAAAACATAAACATAGATTCGTAACAAAATCAAGCCAATAAAATCGACCATCTCCCTCTCCCATACCACCACCACTTTCTATTAAGTTGTATTTCATATATGTTTCTGTTCTTTTTTTTCTCAACTTTTATCATTAAATATTTTTATATAAAAATATTTCAAATGAATGAAAACACACACACACACACATTAAAAAAAAAAAAAAAACTCAGAAATAATAATTTAAAATAAGGAAATTAATGTATACAGTCTTAGTGATTCCATATACTTGAGGACTAACATGCACTTAAATGATTTTTAAGGCCAGGTTCAGCCTCTTAGAGTCAAGAGGTGGACTATTGTTTGCGTGGTGGAGAGGTTAAATTTAGAATTTTAGATCCCATGATGACTTACAATATATTATCAGAAACTATGGTCTAGTCGCTATGTCACAATCCTAAGCTAAAAACCAGGGGAGCACATCAACACAAAGAAAGCGACACCGGTGGACCATAGTTATCGGTTAAACCCTTACCTAAAACCCTAAAAGTCCAAGTCCATATATCTATATCTATAAGAAATTTTATTTTAATTAATAACGACAATTCTAAAGAAAAAGAGAGTCATTGATTTTTATTTACCTACACATCCCTTTCTTTTACGGTATCTATGATTGCATAGCTCCACCTTTTCAAACCCTTATCTTGAATCCATCTTCCACCCCCATCCCGGTGTGGATGTCAATTTTAAACCAAAATTTAACATTGAATAAATCGGCTGTTTAAAATCAAATTGAATCGGATTTATATAGCTGATCTAGCTGCATACTTTGCTTCTTTGGTTTACGATTAGTTTTACTTAAATAGGGATTCATCGTTGCGCATTGAGAAATGTGAGAGTTTTGGTCACATTCTCCATCCTCCTCTATCAAAATGACCAAATAAGATGAAATCCTTCATATTCCTGTGTTGAATCTCTTCAATCTTTGCCCTACTTCCATGTGGGTATAGACCCCCATAGAGAATGAAGAGGGGTCAAGGATCTTCCTCTCAACATTGCTTCTCGGGGCTGCACCAAACCCCCCACACCCCCCATCCCATCCCATCCCATCCCATCCCATCCCATCCATTAAGTAGGGTCCCATTAGATTGGTCTCACATGGGAATAAGGAGAAAGGATTGAAACCCCTTTAGCTCTGCCAGATAAATTCAGTTGGGTTTTGATTTTGATTCTAAAAATTGAATGTTCATTCAATTAGGGTCGATTTTATTTTTAAATTAAAACACGTATATATGAATCCAATATAATATAATCAATAGAAGCTGTATCGAAACTGAACTTAAATCATACTAAATCCCAAAATATTACACGAGTTCTAAGTTCTTTAAAGTTCTTCACTTCTTCAATTCCGCCTTCATCTCCGATCCTTATATATATATATATATATATTACCATGCACTTTAACTCTGAATAGATACAAATAGTTCAAAAGAAATATTAATCAAAGTATCTAACAAAACAAGATCTTCTTTTAATTTTCTAATAGCAAACATAATACATGAAATCAAAAGTAGGGAAGACAAACTTACATGAGAAACTTCAATTTACAGAGTTGAACACGAACACTTATAGGTGGCACAAAACGTAAAATGTTTAGAGAACACTCAGACAAACTCACAAGACACACTTTTTACAGACTTGACTAAAACTCTACTTCTTTGTATATTTCGTGGTTGGTAGGATTTCTATTTGTCTGAAAAAGTTAGACAACAAATTATAAATGTTGTGACCCGTATTCCACAACAGTTTATTCATCAATTTGCTGATGGTAATTTTTTCTAGCGAACTATTTATGTCGACCAAGAAGACGCAGTTAATACTTTGGTTTATACTATAACTTTTCATTTTGTTGGACCAGTTGAAATTCTAGCTGATCGAACAAGAGAACAACTTTTGAATTTTCGTTGTCCTACACTATCTCATTATAAATGGTATAGAGACATCTTTTTTGCTAAAGTCTTTTCTAGATAGGACTGCAACAATTCCATATGGAAAGAGAAGTTCATCTCTGGTCTACCTCTTTTATTTGCTCAAAAGGTAAGGTATAGACTTAAAGCAAAGCATAATGACACTATTCCCTTCAAGCAATATACCTATGGGGAATTAGCTGCTGAAATATGTAATGAAGGTCTTCAACTCTACACAGACCTAAAACTCAAAAAACAACTGTCTAAAGAAAGACAAGTTGGATTCTGAGAACTTGACGATTTTTGTGAGCAGTTTGGTTTTGAGAAGATACGTCTTTCAGGACCCAAAATGACTCATAAAAAACTCTTTAAGTTTTCTAAACCTAAATATCAGGCAAAGCCATATAAATCTAAACCTAAGCACTTCTTCAAGAAACGTTTTTTCAAATATCGTCCTCAAAACTCTTTTCTCTCTAACAAACCTCCTGTTTGCTATAAGTGCGAAAAAATAGGATATTATAAGAATAATTGTCATACTAAGGCAAGGAGTAATGCCTTAGAAATTGATGACTCATAAACGTAAAATCTTGAAAATGTCTTGCTATATAGCTCGTCCGACCCTGAGTCTAACACAGAGCTCGACTCAGACCAAGATATTGCTCAACTTGATTTCGACAGTGATTCTTCTGAGTCTAAATATCAGACTCCCCATTATAGTTGTGATCCTTACCAGGCTATGCTTAAGAAAAATGGTTTGATGGTTCTTTCGACCAAAGAATCATTTCTTCCAAAAATTATTGACCAAGTCACTGATCCTATAACTAAGACTCAACTCTTACATGAGTATATCACCTTAATAAAGGATAATAATAGGCCTAGCCTAGTTCCTATAAATAAATCTGCAGTTCAAGATTATAGTTTTAAAATTATAATCAATCAGGTTAAAGCTACCTCTCAAACCTGTCAACCTACTATTCAGGAACTTCATAAGGACCTCAATGAAGTTAAAACTGAAGTAAAGAATCTTAAAAAGAGAATTCAGACTCTTGAACTTTATAATGAAAACATATTGATTGAGTAAGACTCTGACGAAGAAACTTCCTTCAAGGATCTACTAGCAACTCAAAATATAGTAGTTAATACCTCTGCAACTCTTGTTGCAGTTTCTTCGGATGATGCTCAAATCCTTACTATTCAATAGGTCAAAACTTATCGATGGCATGTTATGGTTGACATTGTTGTAAATCGAGAGTTTAGCCTAAAAACCATCGCCTTAAACTGATTCTGATACTGACATTAATTGTATTAACGAAAGGCTTGTACCTTTGCAATACTTTGAGAAGACCACTCAGAAATTGATTACAGTTGATGGATTTAGAATGCAAGTTGAGTATAAGCTCCCTTCTGCTTCTATTTTTAATAATGGACACTGCCTGAAGACTTCTTTTATTATGGTAAAAGGACTCTCTCAATTCGTACTCCTAGGTACTCCATTTCTCTCTCAGTTGTATCCATTACAAATTGACACAGTTGGTCTTCACTCGGTGGTTAATAATCACCCTATTACTTTTTCATTCATCAAACCCCCAAAGGTACATATGGTGAATGAAATTCGGACTCAAATTCAGTCCAAAGAAAATACTATATGCTCTTTGTCATCTGAAATCCAACAGAAGAGCATACAACAAAAAATTGATGACCCTATCTTTCAAGTTCAAGTAAAAAACTTTCAAGCTCAACTTGTAAAGAAAGTTTGTTCAGACATCCCTACTGCATTTTGGTCCAGGAAAACACATATTGTTACTCTTCCATATGAAGATAGCTTTTTCGAAAGCCAAATTCTCACTAATGCTTGGGCAGCCCAAATGCCTGATCATTTAAGGAAAACTTGTCAGAAAGAGATATCTGAATTTCTTGTTAAAGGTCTTATCAGACCCAGTAAATCTCCCTGGAGCTGCACTGCCTTTTATGTAAACAATAATGCTAAAATTGAAAGAAGTGAACCTAGACTTATCATCAACTACAAACCTTTAAATAAGGTTCTTAAATGGATTCGGTATCCTATCCCTAATAAAAGAGATCTTCTCAACAGATTATAAGCCTCCAACGTATTTTCAAAGTTTGATATGAAGTTCAAATATTGGAAAATTTAGATAGCAGAGAACGATAGGTATAGGACTGCTTTTATTGTCCCATTCAGCCAATATGAATGGAATGTTATGCCTTTTAGTCTTAAAAATGCTCCCTCTAAATTTTAAAATATTTTGAATCAAATCTTTAATCAATACTCACAATTTATAATTGTGTATATTAATGATGTCCTTATATACTCTCAAGACATTTTCCAGTATTGGAAACATTTAAACCTTTTCTTTTCTGTTATTTGTCAAGCAGAACTTGTTGTTTCCACAAAGAAAATAAGTTTCTTTAAAACTAAAGTTTTGTTCTTGGGACATTACATCTCATTTGGATCAATCATTCCCATAGAACGAGCTATTCAGTTTACGGATAAATTTTTTGATGAAATAACAAACAAAACTCAACTCCAAAGGTTTCTCGGTAGCCTAAATTATATTGTTGAGTTCTATAAAAACTTAGCAAAGGATGCCAAACCTTTATTTAATAGGCTTAATCAGCAGCCTGAACCATGGACTGTTGTAACCCGGCAGTCACTGAGAGGGGGGGTGAATCAGTGAGTTCAATTCTGATACCTAAAAACCT
This sequence comes from Macadamia integrifolia, assembly GCF_013358625.1. NCBI lineage: Eukaryota > Viridiplantae > Streptophyta > Magnoliopsida > Proteales > Proteaceae > Macadamia > Macadamia integrifolia. The sequence goes on from NW_024868081.1 coordinate 283,036, forward strand.
GTCCGATGTCTGGCCAAGAAGAACCTGATATACCTGTCCCTGTTTGCACACAGTCGTATGCACACTCAGCCTCTCATAGGCACTTCCAAGTATGCACACCCATTCCACATTCCACGCACTTCAATATCAAATGCAAACAACAAGCACCCACAACACAGGGTTTTTACGAGGTTCGGCAATTTGCCTACATCCCCAGAGTAGTGCCTGTAAAGGCTTCGTACCTACTCAATACACTACTTTTGACTGCACCCACAGTCGGGAGCACCCACACCCAATTTTCTCAAGCGAAGCTGAAATGGCACTCGTAGTGCCGATACAATGTGTAGCACCCACTACACGGGAGCACCCACTCCCGGTGCTTAGCACCCACTAAGCACACAATAAATAATACAATTAAATTGGGCTTATATCAATGCCCTACAGTCAAGCTCTGCCTAGCACATGCATCCACAACTAGCTAGCATGCTTACAGTTCATCCACAACTAACCTAGCATGTATACATTCATCCACAATTAACCCTAACATATATACATACATGTAATGTAAAATTCAGGGTTAGAGAATCTCACAACCGATTGCCTGGGATGACTGGAAACTTGTACTGACAAGTTTGGTGCTCACACCTTCTCTCTCCTTGGCTTCTTGCTCTTCAAAGCAAACACATCCTTGCTTTCTTCTCTTCTTTCTTGGCTTTGAGTTAATGTACCATTAACACACTTCAACCACCTCTTTTACCTTCTTTAATGGCCTAAGAACATTTATCATCAAGAATGTATGTTCATTCAAGGACCAACAAAGAGGGGGAAGCTTCTCCTACCAAAACCGTAGCTTTCTTTCACTCAAAACCCATTTTTCTTGCTTCCATGATGTAGGGCTTGAAAAAACGAAGAGGCTGCAACTTGGTTCACCCAAATCCGACTTAAAATGAAAGAGATATGACCTTTTGAAGTTGGAGCAATGAGATAGCCCGAAATGGAATCTTCGTACGGATGGCGTAGGCTACACCGGCGGCGCGCGCAACAGGGGCGAAATCTGACCGTAGATCTCATATAAGAGATCTTATAATCCAAGCCGTCCGATTAAACCAACGGACAACAGATCCAAACCGTTAGATTTGAATCTCGATGACGTCATCATGACGTAGGCGATGACATCGTCAGAAGTGTTGTCGATCTATGATTGGTTGCTTTTCCGGATTTTAAGGGAGCTTGTCTCCCACTCACAAAAGTGAAAATACATATTGACCGTTGGATCCGAATCTTCCATGATGGTTTTAATCAGATTTCATGAGATCATTTAGATCGGAATCCTTTTTATACTTTCTATACACGCGCGAAACACAATAATATACCTTGATATAGTGTAGCGCCAGTGCATCAAGAATTATGCATCTAACCAATCAAATCCCACGCGCAAGCATCTATCTCGTCCATATCACACCAAAATCTCAGCAGCCTTTGGATGGGCATCAAGCCTACGTGGTCGAATCTTGGCCGTCCATTTCACTTCCCTTTACTTCTCTTTATTACAATCAAGCCCCTGCCTCCATATGTTTCAGTGCTTAAAGACCCCTTGCAACTCAGACCTTCAAAATCTTTAAATTACACAAAAGCCCTTCGAATTTCAAAAATAAAATCCGAAAAATCCACCCAACACCGAGAGCAACTGATGGATTTTCGGTTTGGATTTTCAAACCGACTTTACGGAAACGCTTATAACTTTTTCATACGATATCCGATCGATATGAAACGAAGTGCTTTGGAATCGTAACTGGATGCTCTACGACTTTTCAGAAGACTCAATCATCTGAATCATCCATGTAAAAAGACCAAAATGCCCCTACACCTTTCCAATGACGTATCTTTCTCATACGGAATCGGAATACGATGAAATCTGAACCGTTAGAAAGATTGTATTTTTTTCGTATTGTTACATGTAGAACGCTTCCTTTAAAAAATTCATCTTCAATGCCGAAACTGCCCTTGACTGCCATAAATACCGTAACTTCTTCATACGGTATCGGAATGTGACGAAATCAAATGCACTGGACTAGGAAAATTACAATATATATTTTTCATGAAGAACCGATCTTCCAAAAATGTCATTTTCATTGCCAAAAATGCTTTCGATCGTAAATAGGCCAATTTTGTCAGTTTTGACCCAGAAACCCGCACCACCTATTAATGATGTATTAAACCACTCCATGCATACCAAGCTGCTCTGTTATCTCATCGGTGACACTGGATACTACCATGTCATCATTTTCATCCACGTCACCCAAACTGGCCATGTCATCACCGCCACGTGGCCGAGTTGCCAACAAGGACAACCATAAAACAACATGGACAACTTTACATACTAATTCTATCTGTAAAATCAAACTTAAAGCTAAAGAACTTCCGTGCTTAAGCTTAGAACGACCAGATTGTTTTAAGATTATTGAGACCGATGCATCTGAATTTGGATACGGTGGTATCTTGAAATAAAAATGTCCTAATCTTCCTAACGAAGTTTTAGTACGTTTTACTTCTGGTACTTAGAATCTCACTTAACAAAAATATTCAATAATAAAAAAGGAGATTCTTTCACTCGTTTTGTGTATAACCAAATTTGAGAGTGATCTTCTTAATCAACATTTTTTAGTTCGTATCAACTGCAAAGTAGCTAAAGAAGTCCTTGAGAAAGATGTCAAGAATCTACCTTCAAAATAGATCTTTGCTCGATGGCAGTCGCTACTCTCCATTTTTTATTTTAACATTGAATTTATTAACGGTAATACTAACAGTCTACCTGACTTTTTAACTCGAGAATTTTTATAGGGCTCCTAAGCAAAAGGCGGTCATCCCTATCTCTCCACACAAAGATGTTGCTTCAACATCCTCTAGGAAACTTCAAGAACATCCCTCTCCTATCTCATCTCAGTCTCCATCACCTACCTCAACTTTAAAGGTTGTTAATAACTCTCATTTCATAG